>NC_133796.1:1552336-1637336 GCF_043250625.1 Sebastes fasciatus | reverse complement strand
ACCCTCAGACCTCCTCAGACCCCCTCAGACCTCCTCAGACCCCCTCAAATCCCCTCAGACCCCCTCAGACCTCCTCAGATCCCCTCAGACCTCCTCAAACCTCCTCAGACCCCCTCAAACACCCTCAGACCTCCTCAGACCCCCTCAGACCTCCTCAGACCCCCTCAAATCCCCTCAGACCCCCTCAGACCTCCTCAGACCTCTTCAGGATCTCAGGTGTGCAAAAACTCTGTAGAAACCTTTAAACTAACCGTTGATATAAAATAAAAACGCCTCCACGTTTATTTACTTTTCTAACTTGTCGTCTTCAGCCGGCGCCGCCTCGAGTGACATCACTGGAGGACATTAATCAGAGGTCACACTGCGGAGACACTGAAGGCTTCGTCCTACTTTAAAAGATGAGCAGCAGAAGTTGTCTGAGGTCGACATGAATAATACGGAATCAGAGTAAACACGGAGCGAGCAGCAGGCGAGTCGACACCTGACCAAACTCTGATAGAAACTGCTGTTTTTACCACATGAAGAACAACAGAGCGACGCAGAGCGAGGCGGAGCGAGGCGGAGAAAACAGGACAGAACAGTGGAAATATTCTTTATCAGATCCCATAAATCATGAGGTGACCCCCCCGCCTCGGGCCCCAGGGCCCCACCCTCCTCCGGTGGGGGGGGACCACCCAGACTCCATCACTCAGACTAACCGCTGCTCTCACTTTTATGAGGCACAGAGTCACATTCCAGAGTCAGAGAGCCTCAGGTGAGACAGACAGGAACTACTGAAGACTGTCAGCTTCATCTTCTACTTCTGAGGAGTCCAGAGGAAGTCTTTCTGCTTTATTTCCTTTTGTTTATTTACACAGGCTAAAATCAAATGATTACGGTTGATATGAATAAAACGGACTCGATTCAACTCGTAAAGCTGCAGCCGGTAACTTTGAGTAAATATGATGAAAAGTTTGAGACAGATATATTTCTTTGATCCCGTTTGAATTGCTCCGTGAATCACACAGATGATGTTTGTACATTTAAATAAATAATTGTGCAAGTCCAGAAAGTCTCAGTTTGTTGTAAAACTGTTGAATTACAACACGCCGCGTCTAACAACGCCCGCCATGCCGCGTCTAACAACGCCCGCCATGCCGCGTCTAACAACGCCCGCCATGCCGCGTCTAACAACGCCCGCCATGCCGCGTCTAACAACGCCCGCCATGCCGCTTTCATCCTTTTATCTGAGGGGATTCGGAGGTTGCGCTCCTGTCGCGACTGCTGTTACTAAGCAACCAAAACCTGCATGCTGCGACGACTACTAGACTCTACTAGACTCTACTAGACTCTACTGGACTCTACTGGGCTCTAATTGGCTGGACTGAACTGGGCTCTAGTGGGCTGTACTGGACACTACTATACTCTACTAGACTCTACTGGACTCTACTAGATTCTACTAGACTCTACTGGACTCTACTGTCTCTCTCATGGACAACAAATCTAAACGCTTCACTTCAGTCGACAGAAAACAAGTCAAAGGTAAACTGATGCGTTGCTCTGCTGCCTGTGAGGGAATCAAACCAGCAACCTTCATGTCATCAGTCTGCTTCTCTAACTCGAGGAGTCTTTACTGAGTCCGTCTTTATTCATCTTCTGTCCTCTGACAGCTTCGTCTAACGAGACGAGACTCAAATCAGACTGAAGGAAAAGAACTTCTACTACTCCCAGAGCATTATGGGTAGTGAAGTCCTTTTAACACAACGTAAGACATTTGGCCTCTAAATCATCTTCTGTACCAACACAGTCTCACTCCCGACTCGTCAAATACCGCCGCTTGGTCAGTGCCCCTCGCCACCAGCAACCGTTACTTTTGGACGGACCGGGGACGGCGTGTCAATATACGCTTGTTACATGCGTAGCGTCCTTTCAAAATAAACTTCCGCTTTCACAGGAAGTTAGGTTTAGGGAAACACAACCACTTAGTCAGGGTTTGGAAACAGTCGTGGTTGACGTTGACTTCACTGACTAGCGACTCACAGGACTGACGATACCGACGAGACACGCGTTAAAATAAGTTATTTTTAGCCTCACACGGGGCACCAACATAGGTCTCCTGGTTGTCTTGTGTTTGTTTGAACTAGTAAACTAACAGTATACCTATAAGTTCACTTCATAGTATAGTTGCAGTACAAAATACAAACTTAGGTGTAAACTGGTTGTGTTCTCAAAGTTTAAGATTCTTACACTTAAAGTATACGTAAAAGTGTATTTTTATAAAAAAAAGTGGGCCAGTTTAGTCCCAAGAAGTTTTGAAGTAGTTCACTTTTCAGTCACAGCTTTTCAGTTCAAGTCCACTACTAGTACATTGATGTTAGTATACTTACTACATGAAGTATACTTGGGAACTTTACTTCAGTTTACTTGATAAAATAAACTTGAAGTAATTGTTCGTAAGGGTTGCTTGTACTTATTACTTCCCAAATATTCAAATGAAACGTACAATATTTCCCACATGAACTGTTTTACATGAATTATTAACTTATTATCTATAAAACAAATTAAAATAAAGTCTCAACATCCTCCGACCAACAGGATGTGGTAGATTTAACAGTTTGTCTCCACAGAGAGTAGAGAGGGAGATGGATGAGATCACTGTTAACATTCCTGATGTTAATGTAAACAACAGACCCTGAACGCAGCGTCAGAGGCTCTGTGCTGATAGAGATGGCTGCCGTGGTGTGTTTGTGTCCATCGGTTAATAACAACACTCTGCTGCTACCTGTCAGTACACGCTGAGGGAATAACAGCTCAGTGTGCTGCTGCTGCTGCTGTAGTGCCCCTGAGCAACACACTGATACACATAGAATCACATCATATAGAACTGAGCTACAGTCTGATACACATAGATATACATCATCTAGAACTGTGCAACACACTGATACACATAGATATACATCATCTAGAACTGTGCAACACACTGATACACATAGATATACATCATCTAGAACTGAGCAACACACTGATACACATAGATATACATCATCTAGAACTGAGCTACACTCTGATACACATAGATACACATCATCTAGAACTGAGCAACACACTGATACACATAAATATACATCATCTAGAACTGAGCAACACACTGATACACATAAATATACATCATCTAGAACTGAGCTACCCTCTGATACACATACTTTTCTTTGGCATCTCTGCAGCCGGAGCAGGAAGCAGGTTGTTCACCTTCAGGCTGTCAGTCAGACTGAAGCCCCGCCCCCTCCTCTGTCACCTGTCCGTCCTGCAGGTGATCACCTGGGAGTCAGAGTTCAGGTGTAAACTGTCATCACCCTGACAGATGGGGCAATAAAGACTTTATACTCCCCCTGCAGCGATCAATAAAGGCTCCTCCTACCTGAGTGCGGTTGTAAAAACCACAGAAGAAGTCCCCGAGGGGTCTCTTCCTGTTGATTTGTTTGTGATGACTCCCGTCGATGGGGTCAAAGGTCACGGAGAAAGGAATTTAAGATGCCGTTTAATGGAGTAAACTGTCTCATCTGTCAGTGTTCAGATCTGAACTGATTCTGACTGGAGGTCTCTGTCTCATTACTCCGGTCTGAGTTCTGAAAGAAGAAGAAACAAAGAAACAGGATGGAGGACGGATCATTATTACAGGTTATAAGTGTTCAACAAAGAGACTCTGAAGAAGTTCAGACTCAGATCTCCTGAAGAGGTTAGCGTAGATGCTGCTATAGCAGCAGCTCTATCAGAACTGGAGAGAATCTTTTTTTCCTGCAGCCTGGTTCCTTTCCTGCAGCCTGGTTCCTTTCCTGCAGCCTGGTTCCTTTCCTGCAGTCTGGTTCCTTTCTAGTAACCTGGTTCCTTTCCAGCAGCCTGGTTCCTTTCCAGCAGCCTGGTTCCTTTCAGGCAGCCTGGTTCCTTTCCAGCAGCCTGATTCCTTTCTAGAAACCTGGTTTCTTTCTTGCAGCCTGGTTCCTTTCCTGCAGCCTGATTCCTTTCTAGTAACCTGGTTCCTTTCCTGCAGCATGGTTCCTTTCAGGCAGCCTGGTTCCTTTCAGGCAGCCTGGTTCCTTTCTAGTAACCTGGTTCCTTTCCTGCAGCATGGTTCCTTTCCTGCAGCCTGGTTCCTTTCCAGCAGCCTGGTTCCTTTCCAGCAGCCTGATTCCTTTCTAGAAACCTGGTTTCTTTCTTGCAGCCTGGTTCCTTTCCTGCAGCCTGATTCCTTTCTAGTAACCTGGTTCCTTTCCTGCAGCATGGTTTCTTTCTTGCAGCCTGGTTCCTTTCCTGCAGCCTGATTCCTTTCTAGTAACCTGGTTCCTTTCCTGCAGCATGGTTTCTTTCTTGCAGCCTGGTTCCTTTCCTGCAGCCTGATTCCTTTCTAGTAACCTGGTTCCTTTCCTGCAGCATGGTTCCTTTCAGGCAGCCTGGTTCCTTTCCAGCAGCCTAGTTCCCTTCCAGCAGCCTGGTTCCTTTCCAGCAGCCTGGTTCCTTTCTAGTAACCTGGTTCCTTTCCAGCAGCCTGGTTTCTTTCCAGCAACCCGGTTCCCTTCCAGCAGCCTGGTTTCTTTCCAGCAACCCGGTTCCTTTCTAGCAGCCTGGTTCCTTCCTGGCAACCTGGTTTAAATTTTCCCAGAAGGCCGAGCGGTGATACCTGACACCTGCAGCACCCTCTGGTCTCCTTTTTAAAAAAAGAAAAGATGAACCTGCATCTTTAATACTGAAGAACAACTCACAGAAATCACTTCTTCTTCTTCTGTCTCTCTGTGTGTGCAGAAGACGGACGGACGTTTAACGTTTAACGTTCTCAGAACAGACTTTATGTTCTAGACGTGAGAACAGATGTCAGGATTCAGT
The DNA here is from genome assembly GCF_043250625.1 of Sebastes fasciatus. Classification (NCBI taxonomy): domain Eukaryota; kingdom Metazoa; phylum Chordata; class Actinopteri; order Perciformes; family Sebastidae; genus Sebastes; species Sebastes fasciatus. Next base: position 1,632,479 of record NC_133796.1, on the reverse strand, counting down.
GGAACCCCCCCTTCAGTGTGAAGCTCTGAACTCTGAGTGATATCAATCATGGGTTTTCAGGAATGTTTGGGAATGTTTGGGAATGTGCAGCAGTGGAAAGTGGGTCATGAATTCCAGGCTTTCGCTGCTTTACCAGAAACACGACCGCCACAAAGAAACTGGATTTCATCAGCGGAGGTGGAAACATTTCTGCCTGACTGACGAACGTACTTCAGCAGCAGGAGGAGGAGGAGGAGGGACGGAGGGCTGCAACATGAAAGTATTCAGATCATTTACTGGAGTAAGTCCTGCACCGAGTATTATTAGAATATTATTACTGATGCATTCATGTGTGCAGTTTACTGTTGTTTTAACTATTTCACAGCTTCATCTATAACAATGCATCATATTTTATAAGCTCATTGATTGTTCTATATGTACAATTTGTATTTAAAGTTACTGTGAGGAGTCTCAGTTTAATCCTGACGCCTCGATGTGACCTACAGAAGTAAACAGAGCACCAGAGAGAAGATTGGCTATTTCTATATAGTTATCATTAATGCTCGTCACCGGTGCCACCGGGTCGGATTCTGGCGAAATCAAATGAGATCAAGCAGGTTCACCAGAAACTCCTTCAGCTCAGACTTCAGTGGGGCCTCCGGCAGCGACCAGTACCACCGCGGACAGACCCAGATCCTGGTTCCTTTCCTGCAGCCCAGCTCCTTTCCAGCAAACTGGTTCCGTCCCAGCAGCCTGGTTCCTTTCCTGCAGCCCGGTTCCTTTCCAGCAGCCTGGTTCCTTTCTAGTAACCTGGTTCCTTTCCTGCAACCTGGTTCCTTTCAGGCAGCCTGGTTCCTTTCCAGCAGCCTGGTTCCTTTCCTGCAACCTGGTTCCTTTCAGGCAGCCTGGTTCCTTTCCAGCAGCCTGGTTCCTTTCCGGCAGCCTGGTTCCTTTCCAGCAGCCTGGTTCCTTCCAGCAGCCTGGTTCCTTTCATGCAGCCTGGTTCCTTTCCGGCAGCCTGGTTCCTTTCCAGCAGCCTGGTTCCTTTCCGGCAGCCTGGTTCCTTTCCGGCAGCCTGGTTCCTTTCATGCAGCCTGGTTCCTTTCCGGCAGCCTGGTTCCTTTCCGGCAGCCTGGTTCCTTTCATGCAGCCTGGTTCCTTTCCGGCAGCCTGGTTCCTTTCCAGCAGCCTGGTTCCTTTCCAGCAGCCTGGTTCCTTTTCAGCAGCCTGGTTCCTTTCCTGCAGCCTGGTTCCTTTCCGGCAGCCTGGTTCCTTTCCAGCAGCCTGGTTCCTTTCCAGAAACCTGGTTCCTTTCCAGATGAAATCATGCCGGGTCACCAGAAGCTCCTTCAGCTCAGACTCCAGTGGGGCCTCCGGCAGCGACCAGTACCACCGCGGACAGACCCAGATCCGCAGCGGTTCCTCCTCCTGGCCAGGAGCTTCACTTTCGCCTCGCTGACACCACGCCGTATTGCCGGGCCCGCTGGAGGGAAGGGAGGCACGGGAGAACCAGAACCAGGACTGAGTGGGGGCAGACTGTCAGACCCTGCTGGAGTAAAACGAGAGGTTTTATAAAGGAAGTCTGGTGCTCGGAACCACTACCGCTTTAGTCCACAAAAATCAACACAAATCTCCTATTCTTCTTAAGAATAACCGATCAGTTTTACGTCTTTGGGTCTGCAAGATACAAAAAAGAATGACTGTGGTTGACACGTGCACCCGGTGGTGATGGGTCTCCAGCAGCCTTTGTTTTTTGTTTTGAACCGTTCAGCAGACTGAAGGACTGAAGGACTTCTGAGGGATTTGGTGCCAACATGTCGGAGGTGTTTATGGATTCTCAGTCAGCTGTCGGTTCAACCTCATCGTCTTTAAACAGAAACAGCTTCATATTTAGTCTGAGTCTGCTGCAGGCCGGTTAATCTAAACTCAGCTAACCGTCACTGGGGGGGGGGGAGAACATACCTGGGGGCCTGGAGTTAACCCCCGCTCGGCTTTTTTCCGCTCAGCTCTGTAACCTCCCCCTCCCCTCCCTCCCTCCCTCCGCTCAATCTTTGTTTATTTTACTTCCTTCAGGATCTTTTCTTTTCTCTCCACACAGAGAACGAACTGCTGCTGCTGCTGCTGAGGGTCAGGAGGAGGAAGATCCTCATCATCATCAGTCAGAGCAGCAGAGGGGCTGAATCAAGCAGATCATCGCCATCATCATCATCATCATCATCATCATCATCATCATCATCATCATCATCATCAAATCCCTACCTCCTACCTTTTTAATGGAGCAGAAAATATCCAGGTTTCATGTTACATCTATATCAACATCACCAAACCTCATTAACCTCATTAACCTCACTAACCTCATTAACCTCATCACCAAACCTCATTAACCTCACTAACATTATTAACCTCATTAACCTCACTAACCTCATTAACTTCATCACCAAACCTCATTAACCTCATTAACCTCACTAACCTCATTAACCTCATCACCAAACCTCATTAACCTCACTAACATTATTAACCTCATTAACCTCACTAACCTCATTAACTTCATCACCAAACCTCATTAACCTCACTAACCTCACTACCAAACCTCATTAACCTCACTAACCTCATTAACTTCATCACCAAACCTCATTAACCTCACTAACCTCACTACCAAACCTCATTAACCTCACTAACCTCATTAACTTAAGATGGTTAATATAGTTAACCTCATTAACCTGTTTAAGATAGTTAAAATATAACATACTTAATTTAAAATTTAATAGTAATTTAAGATATAATTTAATATTATTAAGATATTAAATTTAAATGTAAATCATTAAATCACTACCTCATTAACTTAATCACCAAACTCATTAACATAAATAATATTTAACCTCATCACCAAACCTCATTACCCTCACTAACCTCATTAACTTCATCACCAAACCTCATTAACCTCACTAACCTCATTAACCTTATTAACCTCACTAACCCCACTAACCTCATTAACCCCACTAACCTCATTAACCTCACTAACCTCATTAACCTCATAACCAAACCTCATTAACCTCACTAACCTCATTAACTTCATCACCAAACCTCATTAACCTCACTAACCCCACTAACCTCATTAACCCCACTAACCTCATTAACCTCACTAACCTCATTAACCTCATCACCAAACCTCATTAACCTCACTAACCTCATTAACTTCATCACCAAACCTCATTAACCTCACTAACCTCATTAACCTCACTAACCCCACTAACCTCATTAACCCCACTAACCTCATTAACCTCACTAACCTCATTAACCTCATCACCAAACCTCACTAACCTCACTAACCTCACTACCAAACCTCATTAACCTCACTAACCTCATTAACTTCATCACCAAACCTCATTAACCTCACTAACCTCATTAACATTATTAACCTCACTAACCCCACTAACCTCACTAACCTCATTAACCTCACTACCAAACCTCATTAACCTTACTAACCTTACTAACCTCATCACCAAACCTCATTAACCTCACTAACCTCATTAACCTCATCACCAAACCTCATTACCCTCACTAACCTCATTAACTTCATCACCAAACCTCATTAACCTCACTAACCTCACTACCAAACCTCATTAACCTCACTAACCTCATTAACTTCATCACCAAACCTCATTAACCTCACTAACCTCATTAACATTATTAACCTCACTAACCCCACTAACCTCACTAACCTCATTAACCTCACTACCAAACCTCATTAACCTTACTAACCTTACTAACCTCATCACCAAACCTCATTAACCTCACTAACCTCATTAACCTCATCACCAAACCTCATTACCCTCACTAACCTCATTAACTTCATCACCAAACCTCATTAACCTCACTAACCTCATTAACCTTATTAACCTCACTAACCCCACTAACCTCATTAACCCCACTAACCTCATTAACCTCACTAACCTCATTAACCTCATCACCAAACCTCATTAACCTCACTAACCTCAGTAACTTCATCACCAAACCTCATTAACCTCACTAACCCCACTAACCTCATTAACCCCACTAACCTCATTAACCTCACTAACCTCATTAACCTCATCACCAAACCTCATTAACCTCACTAACCTCATTAACTTCATCACCAAACCTCATTAACCTCACTAACCTCATTAACCTCACTAACCCCACTAACCTCATTAACCCCACTAACCTCATTAACCTCACTAACCTCATTAACCTCATCACCAAACCTCACTAACCTCATTAACCTCACTGCCAAACCTCATTAACCTCATTAAACCTCATTAACCTCACTAACCTCACTAACCTCACTAACCTCATTAACCTCACTAACCTCACTAACCTATTTAACCTCACTACCAAACCTCACTAACCTCATTAACCTCACTAACCTCATCACTAAACCTCACTAACCTCACTAACCTCACTAAACCTCACTAACCTCATCACTAACCTCATTAACCTCATCACCAAATCTCACTAACCTCACTAACCTCATTAACCTCACTAACCTCATTAACCTCACTAACTTCATTAACCTCACTAACCTCATTAACCTCACTAACCTCATTAACCTCATCACCAAATCTCACTAACCTCATTAACCTCACTAACTTCATTAACCTCACTAACCTCACTAACCTCAATAACCTCACTAACCTCATTAACCTCATCACCAAATCTCACTAACCTCACTAACCTCATTAACCTCACTAACCTCATTAACCTCACTAACTTCATTAACCTCACTAACCTCACTAACCCCACTAACCTCATTAACCTCATCACCAAACCTCACTAACCTCACTAAACCTCATTAACCTCACTAACCTCATTAACCTCATCACCAAACCTCACTAACCTCATTAACCTCACTAACCTCACTAACCTCACTAACCTCATTAACCTCACTAACCTCTTTAACCTCACTACCAAACCTCACTAACCTCATTAACCTCACTAACCTCATCACTAACCTCACTAAACCTCACTAACCTCATCACTAACCTCAATAACCTCACTAACCTCATTAACCTCATCACCAAACCTCACTAACCTCATTAACCTCACTAACCACATCACTAAACCTCACCAAACCTCACTAACCTCATTAACCTCATCACTAAACCTCACCAAACCTCACTAACCTCATTGACCTCACTAACCTCAAAACCAAACCTCACTAACCTCACTAACCTCATCACCAAACCTCACTAAACTCATCACCAAACCTCACTAACCTCATTAACCTCACTAACCTCATTAAACTCATCAACAAACTTCACTAACCTCACTAACCTCACTAACCTCAAAACCAAACCTCACTAACCTCACTAACCTCATCACCAAACCTCACTAAACTCATCACCAAACCTCACTAACCTCACTAACCTCATTAAACTCATCACCAAACCTCACTAACCTCATTAACCTCACTAACCTCTTTAAACTCATCACCAAACCTCACTAACCTCACTAACCTCATCAACAAACCTCACTAACCTCATCAACTAACCTCACTAACCTCATCAACAAACTTCACTAACCTCATCAACTAACCTCACTAACCTCATTAACCTCACTAACCTCATCAACAAACTTCACTAACCTCATCAACTAACCTCACTAACCTCATTAACCTCACTAACCTCATCAACAAACTTCACTAACCTCATCAACTAACCTCACTAACCTCATTAACCTCACTAACCTCATCAACAAACTTCACTAACCTCATCAACTAACCTCACTAACCTCACTAACCTCATTAACCTCATCAACAAACTTCACTAACCTCACTAACCTCATTAACCTCACTAACCTCATCAACAAACTTCACTAACCTCATCAACTAACCTCACTAACCTCATTAACCTCACTAACCTCATCAACAAACTTCACTAACCTCATCAACTAACCTCACTAACCTCACTAACCTCACTAACCTCATCAACAAACTTCACTAACCTCACTAACCTCATTAGCCTCATTAACCTCACTAACCTCACTAACCTCACTAACCTCATTAACCTCATTAACCTCACTAACCTCACTAACCTCATCAACAAACTTCACTAACCTCATTAACCTCACTAACCTCACTAACCTCACTAACCTCAAAACCAAACCTCACTAACCTCACTAACCTCATCACCAAACCTCACTAAACTCATCACCAAACCTCACTAACCTCACTAACCTCATTAAACTCATCACCAAACCTCACTAACCTCATTAACCTCACTAACCTCATTAAACTCATCAACAAACTTCACTAACCTCACTAACCTCACTAACCTCAAAACCAAACCTCACTAACCTCACTAACCTCATCACCAAACCTCACTAAACTCATCACCAAACCTCACTAACCTCATTAACCTCACTAACCTCATTAAACTCATCACCAAACCTCACTAACCTCACTAACCTCATCAACAAACCTCACTAACCTCATCAACTAACCTCACTAACCTCATCAACAAACTTCACTAACCTCATCAACTAACCTCACTAACCTCATTAACCTCACTAACCTCATCAACAAACTTCACTAACCTCATCAACTAACCTCACTAACCTCATTAACCTCACTAACCTCATCAACAAACTTCACTAACCTCATCAACTAACCTCACTAACCTCACTAACCTCATTAACCTCACTAACCTCACTAACCTCATCAACAAACTTCACTAACCTCACTAACCTCATTAGCCTCATTAACCTCACTAACCTCACTAACCTCATTAACCTCACTAACCTCACTAACCTCATCAACAAACTTCACTAACCTCATTAACCTCACTAACCTCATCACCAAACCTCACTAACCTCACTAACCTCATCAACTAACCTCACTAACCTCACTAACCTCATTAACCTCACTAACCTCACTAACCTCATCAACAAACTTCACTAACCTCACTAACCTCATTAGCCTCATTAACCTCACTAACCTCACTAACCTCATTAACCTCACTAACCTCATCAACAAACTTCACTAACCTCATTAACCTCATTAACCTCACTAACCTCATCACCAAACCTCATTAACCTCACTAACCTCATCAACAAACTTCACTAACCTCACTAACCTCATTAGCCTCATTAACCTCACTAACCTCACTAACCTCATTAACCTCACTAACCTCATCAACAAACTTCACTAACCTCATTAACCTCATTAACCTCACTAACCTCATCACCAAACCTCATTAACCTCACTAACCTCATCAACAAACTTCACTAACCTCACTAACCTCATTAGCCTCATTAACCTCACTAACCTCACTAACCTCATTAACCTCACTAACCTCACTAACCTCATCAACAAACTTCACTAACCTCATTAACCTCATTAACCTCACTAACCTCATCACCAAACCTCACTAACCTCAACAACAAACCTCATAACCTCACTAACCTCATCAACAAACTTCACTAACCTCATCAACTAACCTCACTAACCTCACTAACCTCATTAACCTCACTAACCTCACTAACCTCATCAACAAACTTCACTAACCTCACTAACCTCATTAGCCTCATTAACCTCACTAACCTCACTAACCTCACTAACCTCATTAACCTCATTAACCTCACTAACCTCATCACCAAACCTCATTAACCTCACTAACCTCATCAACAAACTTCACTAACCTCACTAACCTCATTAGCCTCATTAACCTCACTAACCTCACTAACCTCATTAACCTCATTAACCTCACTAACCTTACTAACCTCATCACCAAACCTCACTAACCTCAACAACAAACCTCATAACCTCACTAACCTCATCAACAAACTTCACTAACCTCACTAACCTCATTAACCTCATTAACCTCACTAACCTCACTAACCTCATCAACAAACTTCACTAACCTCACTAACCTCATTAACCTCATTAACCTCACTAACCTCACTAACCTCATCAACAAACTTCACTAACCTCACTAACCTCCCTAAAAACTAAACAGTGAACTGAAATTTCAGATTAGTTTGACTAATAATCTTCACTCAATGTTCACTTACTGTCTTTGTCTGAAAACATCAGTTTGTTGAGTTTTTGACGAAGAAGAACTCAAACTTGAGAAGTTAAACGTTTCACGGTTTCTGTTGCCAACTGTGTAGAAATCAAACGTCCTCCTCTGCTTCGGCCTCCGGCAGCTGGAAGTCATTACGGCCTCCTCGGCTTCACCTCCCCCCCCTCCCTCACGCAGCCTGGCTGTGTTTCTACCACATTATAAATCCATTCAGGACTCTCAGCCAGCTCGCTCTGAGCCAACTGTGTCGACTTTAACAACCATGTTTACTGGTTAGTAGGAATAACTCTACACACCCAACGCAACCCTCCGGCTGCGTTCACACTGCAGGCCTCAGTGAGGATTCATTGCTCACGTCTGATTCTCTTGTTTGACATTATGTTTTTTTTAAATGTGTCCGGTATCAGATTCCAGAGGTCCTGAACTGACCCGCATGAGCAAAAGAACAATAACAAAAAGACGTCACACGCAGCGCGCTGTCGTATGGAAGTCAACGATGAGGCCACTGAAGTTACACTTTCATTTATAAGTTGATGTGCAGTCGGCGAATTCATGAGCAGATGAGGACAAGGAGAAAGAGAGAGAGACATATTTTATGGCTTTTTGTGGAGCTCCTTCATACGGAGGTGTGTGGCTGCAGAGTCGGAGCCTGGTCGGGGGGGTCGTGATGTCGATGTAGAGTGACGCAGGAGCCGCATGAATTCCCAGATGACGTACAGACTGAAATCTCATTGCAACCCTGAGATCTCAAAAATAGGGAGGATATCAAAACCAAAGCGAGGTCGTCCCCCAGAAAAAACATTCTAATTTCAGAGACGTTGTTTCCTCCATTCTGGTGACTTTTAAAGAATAAAGATTGCACAATAATCATAATACCAAAGTTAACTGCAATAGCAGTTTTCTGTTTTCTGTTGACTTTTAATTCTCAGGAGTGAAGACAGAGCAGGTCTGGCCCCTCTGGTGGGACCTTGTGTTCATCTCTGATTACATCTCTCATCACTTTTCATTCATTCATGTTTTGCTCCTGATTGAGTATTTCTTTCTCTTAGTTCTCTTTAATTCTCTCTCCGTCTCTCACTGAAGACGAGTCCTTTAAGGAATAACGTGACAACGGCACCACTGTGTTCTGAAACCCGTTATTTCAAATGGATTGCGCCGCCACGACGGCTTTTTGCCGCATCGAGCAAAGCCCAACTTTGTCTGTGCGCTGAACCAGCGTCAAGCGCAGCTCAAACTGCGAGCAGCTCTCTTCCCCCAGGAAACAACATTAGGTGTAGCTGTATTGTTGTCCGGGTGGAAACAGTACAGATTATACACGCTGTACAGTTGAGATAACAAAAAGGAAAAAATGGTGTCAATATTTGATATTTGTGACCCCGGTAGGAAACCGGGAGTCTCCTGGGAAAGGGTTGGTGAGTATCTGATTCAGGACCACATATGAAAGTGTTCCAGATCAGAGCTGAAAAAATCAGATTCACATATAATTTGTGCTGTTCATACTGTTATGAAAAAGAACTGATCCGAGTCACATGTGCAAAAAAAAAAAAATCTGATTTGATTCACTATGGCCGACTCGTAGTCTTAAAGGAACAGTGTGTAGGATCTTGTGGTGTCTGGCCGCTGCAGATTACAAGTTCTCCCGTGTGCCAAGCGTGTAGGAATGCTACTAGGGGCGGATGTGGCTCAGAGGTAGAGCAGGACGTCCACCAATCGATAGGTTGGCGGTTCGATACCCGGCTCCTCGGGTCACATGTACTTGAGCAAGACACTTAACCCCAAATTGCTCCTGTAGTCTGAACCATCGGTGTGTGAATGGCTGAATGCTGACATGTAGTGTAAAGCTTTTGAGTGGTCAGAAGACTAGAAAAGTTCTATATAAATACAAGTCCATTTACCATTTAGGGTTGACTTGAATGCTTCGATCGTTGCCATGGTTGTGGCCGTGACGCGCCACGCCGCAAAGCATTGAATATTTCTCACCGAAGCCCAAAAAATGGTATTTGAGACAGCCCTAACTGGCCGACGTGAAAACGCGAATGGCCCTCTCTAGAGCCAGTTGTTGAAGGAGTACAGTGTGTGTGTGTGTGTGTGTGTGTGTGTGTACGTGGGAAGTGAGTTGTGAAGCGAGAGAGAGAGAGCGGTGGCGACGACGGGAGTGAGTAACGTTATTGACTCCGGCCCAAGCAGGAAAAGTTAACAGAGTTTGGTTTGTCCGTTCTGGGCTACTGTAGAAACATGGAGGACTCCATGAATATCTATGTAGATATAAACGGCTCATTCTAAGATCACGGAAACACAACGATTCTTATAATCAGGTGATTACACACTAAAGAAAACATACTTATTAATATTATATTCCACCAGAGCAGCAGCACGGACGCCGTCCCTCTGGACCAGATCCCGGTCTCGTGGCCTTCGTGAGGCTGCAGCTCAGAAATGAGAGAAAATGATTTCCAGGTTTGTTTCTGATCCTGAACGTGTGTCAGATCTGATTTAATGAGTTAAACCTCCAGTAGAGAACAAACACTGTGACTCACTGCTGTCTCCTGTTAAACTCGACTTTATACAGCAATAAAAAACCTGCAGCTCCAACAACAGGAGCAACATTAAACAGAGAGCTGCAGTCAGACCATCCGCAGGGATAAAGTACCTGTTATAGGACTCTTAGACTGGTTTAAGACCAGTTAAAAAGGCAAATGAAACCAGTCTGTCTCAACAAAGAACGCTGACCAACTGGAAGAACAGGAGAAGATAAAGAAGACGTGGAGTTTGTATTAATGTCTTTTTTATCAGAAACAAAGGAAATCATCACTTCCTGCAACAAACGCTGGAATCAGGGGTCGAGGTAGGGGTCGAGGGTGGGTCGAGGGTGGGTCGAGGTAGGGGTCGAGGGTGGGTCGAGGGTGGGTCGAGGTAGGGGTCGAGGGTGGGTCGAGGGTGGGTCGAGGGTGGGTCGAGGTAGGGGTCGAGGGTGGGTCGAGGTAGGGGTCGAGGGTGGGTCGAGGGTGGGTCGAGGGTGGGTCGAGGTAGGGGTCGAGGGTGGGTCGAGGGTGGGGCGAGGGAGGGGGCGAGGGAGGGGGTGAGGGAGGGGTCGAGGTAGGGGTCGAGGGTGGGTCGAGGTAGGGGTCGAGGGTGGGTCGAGGGTGGGTCGAGGTAGGGGTCGAGGGAGGGGGCGAGGGAGGGGGTGAGGGAGGGGTCGAGGTAGGGGTCGAGGGTGGGTCGAGGTAGGGGTCGAGGGTGGGTCGAGGGTGGGTCGAGGGTGGGGCGAGGGAGGGGGCGAGGGAGGGGGTGAGGGAGGGGTCGAGGTAGGGGTCGAGGGTGGGTCGACGTAGGGGTCGAGGGTGGGTCGAGGGTGGGTCGAGGTAGGGGTCGAGGGTGGGTCGAGGGTGGGTCGAGGGTGGGGCGAGGGTGGGTCGAGGGTGGGGCGAGGGAGGGGGCGAGGGAGGGGGTGAGGGAGGGTCGAGGTAGGGGTCGAGGGTGGGTCGAGGTAGGGGTCGAGGGTGGGTCGAGGGTGGGTCGAGGTAGGGGTCGAGGGAGGGGGCGAGGGAGGGGGTGAGGGAGGGGTCGAGGTAGGGGTCGAGGGTGGGTCGAGGTAGGGGTCGAGGGTGGGTCGAGGGTGGGTCGAGGGTGGGGCGAGGGAGGGGGCGAGGGAGGGGGTGAGGGAGGGGTCGAGGTAGGGGTCGAGGGTGGGTCGACGTAGGGGTCGAGGGTGGGTCGAGGGTGGGTCGAGGTAGGGGTCGAGGGTGGGTCGAGGGTGGGTCGACGTAGGGGTCGAGGGTGGGTCGAGGGTGGGTCGAGGTAGGGGTCGAGGGTGGGTCGAGGGTGGGTCGAGGTAGGGGTCGAGGGTGGGTCGAGGGTGGGTCGAGGTAGGGGTCGAGGGTGGGTCGAGGTAGGGGTCGAGGGTGGGTCGAGGTAGGGGTCGAGGGAGGGGGTGAGGGAGGGGTCGAGGTAGGGGGCGAGGGAGGGGGTGAGGGAGGGGTCGAGGTAGGGGGCGAGGGAGGGGTCGAGGGAGGGGGCGAGGGAGGGGTCGAGGGAGGGGGCGAGGGAGGGGGCGAGGGAGGGGGCGAGGGAGGGGCACACATTAACAGGTTTGTGAATCCAATAAGATAATGGAGGAACACATGCTGGGTTACTGACCGTGTTACCTTCACTGACACAACAATAATCTGAAAGGTGAAGTCAGACTGAAAACTGAAGAAGAAGAAGAAGAAGGAGAAGTAAAGTAAACAGGAAGCTCTCTGTCACTGACTAACACTGAACGTTTGATTACAGTGAACGCAGCTCTGCTGTAAACACTCTGAGGCCTCAGCAGGTCAGTGAACGCCTCGCCGTCTGCAGACAGATGTCACAGATGTTACGGACTCGTCCTGAAGACAGAATCAGAGGTAAAGCACGGTGCTGGTAGCAGCAGATCACGAGGAAGCGATGAGGAGGAAACAATGCAGAGGACAGAGTGACGCTCTGCTATCAGATGACCCGGTTGAACTGAGGAGGACAGAGGAGACAGTTGTTAACACATTAGCAACAAGTGAAGACAGAGACATGCCTCAGGATTCAGAGGGACAGACACTCCCTGAATACCTGAAATACAGCAAGAGAAAGACCGGGTCATTCATAGTACTACTGCAGAGGTACTACTGCAAAGGTACTAATGCAGAGGTACTACTGCAGAGGTACTACTGCAAAGGTACTAATGCAGAGGTACTACTGCAAAGGTACTACTTTAAAGGTACTACTGCAGAGGTACTACTGCAAAGGTACTACTGCAGAGGTACTACTGCAAAGGTACTACTGCAGAGGTACTACTGCAGAGGTACTACTGCAAAGGTACTACTGCAGAGGTACTACTGCAGAGGTACTACTGCAAAGGTACTACTGCAGAGGTACTACTGCAGAGGTACTACTGCAAAGGTACTACTGCAGAGGTACTAATGCAGAGGTACTACTGCAAAGGTACTACTGCAGAGGTACTAATGCAGAGGTACTACTGCAAAGGTACTGTACTGCATCGCGTGTGTTCAGAGAGGTAAAATCACCAGAGCTATCAAAGTTAACGTGATAATAACACGTTAATGCAAACCCGTTTTAACGCCACTAATTTCTTTAATGCATAAACACAACTTAGCAGCTCAGTTTTAAAGTTAGAGTGAAGATCCTGGTATCACCTGAAACTATAAACCTGATGAATCCATCAGTACCAACCATGTCAGACTAGCTGGCCTTGAAGGAGGTTAAATAACGCTCCAAACTTAAGCTACATTTTGGCGAGGAAAAACTGTCATTTCCATTTTCAAAGGGGTCCCTTGACCTCTGACCTCCAGATCAGTGAATGTAAATGGGTTCTATGGGTACCCACGAGTCTCCCCTTTACAGACATGCCCACTTTATGATAATCACATGCAGTTTGGGGCAAGTCATAGTCAAGTCAGCAGACTGACACACTGACAGCTGTTGTTGCCTGTTGGGCTGCAGTTTGCCATGTTATGATTGGAGCATATTGTTTTATGCTAAATGCAGTACCTGTGAGGGTTTCTGGACAATATCTGTTATTGTTTTGTGTTGTTAATTGATTTACAATAATAAATATAAACATGCATTTTGCATAAAGCAGCATATTTGTCCACTCCCATGTTGATAAGAGGATTAAATACTGGACTGATCTCCTTTAAGGTTCATTTAGAACAGATAAAAAATGTGCGATTAATCACGATTAATTATGGACAATCACGCAATTACTCATGATTAAATATTATAATGGATTAACAGCCCTGTATAAAATACAATGTATTGTTATATTCATAGTTAATTAAACCACCAACGGTATATAAAATAAGTCAAATGAGTTCTGCTGCAGCCGGATAGAAACATGTTACTGCATCAGTGATATTAATCCAACAGTATAATGTATACTACTGTTTATACTACTACTGTTCCAATAGAACCCGACTCTGAAGAACCCGACTCTGAAGAACCCGACTCTGAAGGTCACGACTCTGAAGGACCCGACTCTGTTAGACCAGGTTTTATTTCCAGTAGATGATGAGGTGTTTCTGTTTTCTCCCTCATGTCCTGTTTTCCTTCCTCTGGTGTTGACTGATCTGAGCTCAGTTTATAATCACCACACAGCAACATGTTCATCAGGTTCAGGTAGATTACAGGATGGGTTTCATTCTCCAGGTGTGTTCTCAGACAGGTGATGATTATTTCCTCCTGCACCAACAGGTTTTATATTTTATACTCAGTACAGTACAGTGTGTACATTAATACAGTCTGATCTCTTTACCACGTTAATGTTTGACAGACTTCAGGTCAGTTACTGATGAAACTCAGACTGAGCTACTAATTCAAATAAAAAAAAGTTATTTATAAACTTTTCAGTGTGTTTATTTTCTCTACCTCCATCTGTTTTTATTTTCTCTACCTCCATCTGTTTTTATTTTCTTCACCTCCATCTGTTTTTGTTTTCTTTACCTCCGTCTGTTTTTATTTTCTTCACCTCCATCTGTTTTTGTTTTCTTTACCTCCGTCTGTTTTTATTTTCTTCACCTCCATCTGTTTTTGTTTTCTTTACCTCCGTCTGTTTTTATTTTCTCTTCCTCTGTCTGTTGTTGTTTTCTCTACCTCCTTCAGTTGTTGTTTTCTCTACCTCCGTCTGTTTTTAATTTTCTCTACCTCCGTCTGTTGTTGTTTTCTCTACGTCCGTCTGTTGTTGTTTTCTCTACGTCCATCTGTTGTTGTTTTCTCTACCTCCATCTGTTGTTGTTTTTCTCTACCTCCGTCTGTTGTTGTTTTCTCTACGTCCATCTGTTGTTGTTTTCTCTACCTCCATCTGTTGTTGTTTTCTCTACCTCCGTCTGTTTTTATTTTCTCTACCTCTGTCTGTTGTTTTCTCTACCTCCGTCTGTTTTTATTTTCTCTACCTCCGTCTGTTTTTGTTTTCTCTACCTTCGTCTGTTGTTGTTTTCTCTACCTCCATCTGTTTTTTATTTTCTCTACCTCCGTCTGTTGTTGTTTTCTCTACCTCCGTCTGTTGTTGTTTTCTCTACCTCCATCTGTGGTTGTTTTCTCTACCTCCGTCTGTTGTTGTTTTCTCTACCTCCATCTGTTGTTGTTTTCTCTACCTCCGTCTGTTTTTATTTTCTCTACCTCCGTCTGTTGTTTTCTCTACCTCCGTCTGTTTTTATTTTCTCTACCTCCGTCTGTTTTTGTTTTCTCTACCTTCGTCTGTTGTTGTTTTCTCTACCTCCGTCTGTTTTTATTTTCTCTACCTCCGTCTGTTGTTTTCTCCACCTCCGTCTGTTTTTATTTTCTCTACCTCCGTCTGTTTTTGTTTTCTCTACCTCCATCTGTTTTTATTTTCTCTACCTCCATCTGTTTTTGTTTTCTCTACCTCCATCTGTTTTTGTTTTCTCTACCTCCGTCTGTTTTTATTTTCTCTACCTTCGTCTGTTGTTGTTTTCTCTACCTCCGTCTGTTTTTGTTTTCTTTACCTCCATTTTTTGTTAATTTTCTCTACCTCCGTCTGTTGTTGTTTTCTCTACCTCCGTCTGTTGTTGTTTTCTCTACCTCCGTCTGTTGTTGTTTTCTCTACCTCCGTCTGTTGTTGTTTTCTCTACCTCCGACTGTTTTTGTTTTCTCTACCTCCGTCTGTTGTTTTCTCTACCACTGTCTGTTGTTGTTTTCTCTACCTCCGTCTGTTGTTTTCTCTACCTCCATCTGTTGTTGTTTTTTCTACCTCCGTCTGTTGTTGTTTTCTCTACATCCATTTGTTTTTATTTTCTTCTCTTCTTTTAGTTTTTGAGGGTTTTGGAGACCAACTTCTAGTTAAATTTAATTATTGAGACAAACTTACTGATTAAATTATTGATCGTTTCATGTTTTCATTGTTCATTTATTGACCAACTTCTTGCTTTTCTTCTTTCTCTGACTCTTTCTATTTAGTTGTTCTTTTTCTTTTCTCTTTCATACATTCTTTTTATTACATTTCTTATATATATATATATATATATATATATATATATATATTTGTGTGATTTCTCCTTTTATATAAAACCATATTGTATGAGCATGTTGAAGGACCTGAGAACATTTTCAGAGTTAATAACTCTGAGCTGTTGGAACTGACAGATGATGAATAACGAATCGTGAACTTTGTTCTTCGCGTGTTCGTGTTTTAACCTGCTGGATAAAAACGTCTCAAACTGACCTTCACTCATCGGTAACTGATGGCGTTCGGACGCGTGGCGATGACCTGCGATGAGTTCTCACTTCCTGTCTCGGCCGTGTAGGAACAGGAAGTCGTCAAAGCGTTGTCAGGGAAATCATAAATCAGCGTGTTTCTGTGGAGACAGGATGGGCTGAAGGTTAACCAGCTGACGGAGACGTCCTGAAGTTTAACCTGAGAGAGGAAGCTGAACCTTCATCGCCATCGGACACGGGACGACACGGTAACCATGGTGACATGACAGGATATTATGGTCTGTAATAGACACAGACATTCAGCAGGACGATGAGCCTCCACAGGGGGGAGACGGAGAGCTGAAGGGGAGGCAGAGTGAATCCTCCTCTTCTTCTTCTTCTTCATCACTCAAACGTTATGTTGATGTCATTCAGTGAGTCTTCATCATCTCTGATGTCATCACAGTAAAACATCCATGAATACACCAGAAATACTCACCATGCTTCATCAGTTTCCTTCAGTATCACAGTAAAATAATAATATAATAACAGAGTATGATTTCAGTTTACTTTTTATGGGGATATACTTCATAAAAATTACTATTGACTTGGTTTATACTGACAAGTATACAGAAAACTCTAAGTATATTTGGCTTATACTGCTCGATGGACTTGATTCACTTGTAGTTCACTTCATAGTTTAGTTGCAGTACAAAATACACCTTAGATGTAAACTAGTTGTGAACTCAAAGTTTACTATTCTAACTAGAAAGTGGGCAATTTAGTCCCAAGAAGTATCGATGTAGTTCACTTACAATTATACTACTAGTACTTTGATATTAGTATACTTACTACACAAAGTATACTTGGGAAATATACTACATGGACTTTAAAGAGAACAGAGACGTGTCTGTGAAGAGAACAGCATCTATCTGATTAGCAACAACGTTTATCACTTCCTCCATTTCACAATAAAAAGTCAAATTTCAAACTGAGCAGATACGTTTTATGACGGAGTATCAGGAACACATGAAGGAAAAAATAAATCTGAGATTTCGAGAATAAAGTCATAACTTTACGAGAAAAAAAGTAATAATATTAAGAGATTAAAGTCAGAACTTTATGAGAAAAATTGCGTATTACGAGAAAAGTCATAACTTTATGAGAATAAAGTCGTATTATTAAGAGATTAAAGTCATACATTTAAGAGAAAAATGCCGTAACTTCACGAGAAAAAAGTTGTATTATCAGAATAAAGTCGTAAATTTACGAGAAAAATCATAAATTTACGAGAAAGAAGTCGTAATATTACGAGAATAAAATCAAATTTACGGAAGTTATGAATTCATATCTCTCGTAGTATCTGGACAGTCTTTCGAGCTCCGTCCGCCTGAAGATGTTTTGTGAACACAGATGGTGATGTCTCACTCTGATCACAAAGTAGAGTCCAGCAGACGTCATTTAATCTTTAGAGACATTTATTCAGCTTACATGTCTTTTTAATTATTATAGTTAATCATCAATATCAGACAAAAACAGACTTTTGATTACAGCAAAGATCATCAGAATAAAAGTGAAACAGATGTAAACTCTTCAGGTAAACAGAATCTGAATCCTGTGACGTCATCTCAGAGATTTTAGTGTTTCTATTCTCTTCTGAGATAATTAGATATTAATAAAGCTGCCGGGTAATTATTATTATCACATCTGTGTATTTCTGTGTAAGATGAACGACAGCAAACATTCATCATTGACGCTGATTATTGATCATCGTTTTTAGTGCAACTCGTTGTTTTTATGGCTTCGTCTTCATGTGACAGTGCAGCCTGCAGGCAAACCGCAGGGACAAGAATACCCCAAACCCTTCAACTGATGAGACTCCAAATAAGAATACAAATACAAATAATAAAATAAAAATGTAAAGTGAAATAAAACAAAATGAAATAAAATAATAAAAACTTTTCACCACATTTATATTCATGTATAGATATTTAAATCATTCAATAACAATCACATGACTCCAGCGACCATTCCATGAAGGGTTTTTACCCAGAATGCCTCACAGCATCAGGACTATGTAAACATTCAAAATAAGAGCGAGATTAAACCCACAACCCTGCTGACTCAGTTCCACCTTCAAAATAAGAGCGTCCAGTAGAAATTAAACCCACAACCCTGCTGTCTCAGCTCCACCTTCAAAATAAGAGCTCTAGTAGAAATTAAACCCACAACCCTGCTGACTCAGCTCCACCTTCAAAATAAGAGCTCTAGTAGAAATTAAACCCACAACCCTGCTGACTCAGCTCCACCTTCAAAGTAAGAGCGTCCTGTAGAAATTAAACCCACAACCCTGCTGTCTCAGCTCAACCTTCAAAATAAGAGCGTCCAGTAGAAATTAAACCCACAACCCTGCTGACTCAGCTCCACCTTCAAAATAAGAGCTCTAGTAGAAATTAAACCCACAACCCTGCTGACTCAGCTCCACCTTCAAAGTAAGAGCGTCCTGTAGAAATTAAACCCACAACCCTGCTGTCTCAGCTCAACCTTCAAAATAAGAGCGTCCAGTAGAAATTAAACCCACAACCCTGCTGACTCAGCTCCACCTTCAAAATAAGAGCGTCCAGTAGAAATTAAACCCACAACCCTGCTGCCGCAGCTCCACCTTCAAAATAAGAGCGTCCAGTAGAAATTAAACCCACAACCCTGCTGACTCAGCTCCACCTTCAAAATAAGAGCTCTAGTAGAAATTAAACCCACAACCCTGCTGACTCAGCTCCACCTTCAAAATAAGAGCGTTCAGTAGAAATTAAACCCACAACCCTGCTGTCTCAGCTCCACCTTCAAAATAAGAGCGTTCAGTAGAAATTAAACCCACAACCCTGCTGACTCAGCTCCACCTTCAAAATAAGAGCGTTCAGTAGAAATTAAACCCACAACCCTGCTGTCTCAGCTCAACCTTCAAAATAAGAGCATTCAGTAGAAATTAAACCCACAACCCTGCTGTCTCAGCTCCACCTTCAAAATAAGAGCGTTCAGTAGAAATTAAACCCACAACCCTGCTGACTCAGCTCCACCTTCAAAATAAGAGCGTTCAGTAGAAATTAAACCCACAACCCTGCTGTCTCAGCTCCACCTTCAAAATAAGAGCGTTCAGTAGAAATTAAACCCACAACCCTGCTGACTCAGCTCCACCTTCAAAATAAGAGCGTTCAGTAGAAATTAAACCCACAACCCTGCTGACTCAGCTCCACCTTCAAAATAAGAGCGTTCAGTAGAAATTAAACCCACAACCCTGCTGACTCAGCTCTTTGGCTCTTTGGACGGATTTTGAACTGGAAATCATCTTTACTGTTGATTAATATAATATATAATTTATATATATATATAACGTATAATAAAAAAGGATTCATATTTCTAATAAAGATCAGCAGTGGACAGGAAGTGGGTGTGCTGACAGGAAGTGACCTCACTGTTGGTTTTTCAGGTTGAGGAAGCGCTGTGACTTCTGTCTGGCCATGCGGTGCTGCTGCTGCGCCACCTGAGCGTCTGATATGGCCACCTGCAGCTTCTGTAGGTAACCATGGTAACCAGGTCAAACATGAAGGAATTGTTATTGTATTATTATCATTCATATTATTCATATTATTCATATTATTCATATTAATAATAATAATAATAATAATAATGTTATTATTACCTGAGCACAGTTTGAGTCTCTGAGCTGAACGCTCCTCACCGACTCCTGACCGTCTCTCTTTGGCAACTTCAACTTCTGATGCTCCTGAAACAGACAGACAGTCAGACAGACAGAGAGACAGACAGTCAGAGAGACAGAGAGACAGACAGTCAGACAGAGAGACAGACAGACAGACAGACAGACAGACAGACAGACAGACAGACAGAGAGACAGACAGACAGACAGACAGTCAGAGAGACAGAGAGACAGACAGACAGACAGAGAGACAGAGAGACAGACAGTCAGAGAGACAGTCAGAGAGACAGAGAGACAGACAGACAGACAGAGAGACAGAGAGACAGACAGTCAGAGAGACAGAGAGACAGACAGACAGACAGAGAGACAGACAGTCAGAGAGACAGTCAGAGAGACAGAGAGACAGTCAGAGAGACAGAGAGAGAGACAGTCAGAGAGACAGAGAGACAGTCAGAGAGACAGAGAGAGAGACAGTCAGAGAGACAGAGAGACAGACAGACAGAGAGACAGACAGAGAGAGACAGACAGACAGACAGACAGACAGTCAGAGAGACAGAGAGACAGACAGAGAGACAGACAGACAGGAGGACAGACAGTCAGACAGTCAGAGAGACAGACAGACAGACAGACACAGAGAGAGAGAGACAGACAGACAGGAGGACAGACAGTCAGACAGACAGTCAGACAGTCAGAGAGACAGACAGAGACAGACAGACAGCACCTTGCAGTAGATTTTCAGTTCAGATCCCGTCACAGCTGGAGGACGATAGAAGTTCTCAAACAAACACTCCCACTCTCTGTTGAAGTGACCCACGAAGTCGATCTCCTTCACACACAGAACCCTCCTACAGGACAACAACGACAACAACGACAACAACAACAACAATAAATAACACAGAACCCTCCTACACAACAACAACAATAAACACAAACAATAACTAATAGTGTAAAACAATAACAACACAGACGAACAATGAAGAGCCGTGTGAGCAGAGCCCCGTCGGGCCGCTGAGGGGTCGTACCTGTTGGTGACGATGATGTTGGTCTTGCGGTGTCCAGGATACGGACAGTGATCTCTGAACACTTCACCATCCAGCTGTTTGATCTCTGAGCGCTGCAGAGACAAACACAGGATGCTCAGACAACAGAAAACACACTAACACACTCCTTTATATCATATATATATATAATCTCTCTCTATGTGTTGATGGTGAAGGAGATGTTTGGACGGAGGTTTTAGAACTCTGAACTCACTTGAAAAACAATGATGTGTTGAATCCCTGTTTCAGTTTCAGTTTCAGTGTAACGAGCAACGTGACCCAATTATAGTTTTCTCTCTATTGTTCTGATTCAAAATTAAATTATTCAACAAATATAGTTTCAGGGGAACGAAGGCTGAAGGTGATGAGGTCACGGTGTCAGCTGGAGGCTAAGCAGAGCAAAGCCTGGAGGCTAACGCTAGCAGTGGGCTAACATTAGCTGGAGGCTAAACAAAGGAAAGACTGGAGGCTAACACTAGCAGTGGGCTAACATTAGCTGGAGGCTAACACTAGCAGTGGGCTAACATTAGCTGGAGGCTAACACTAGCAGTGGGCTAACATTAGCTGGAGGCTAACACTAGCAGTGGGCTAACATTAGCTGGAGGCTAACACTAGCAGTGGGCTAACATTAGCTGGAGGCTAACACTAGCAGTGGGCTAACATTAGCTGGAGGCTAACACTAGCAGTGGGCTAACACTAGCAGTGGGCTAACATTAGCTGGAGGCTAACACTAGCAGTGGGCTAACATTAGCTGGAGGCTAACATAAATGATGCTAATATTTAGCCTTCTGCTAACAGCAGCTAACGGCTCACGTTAGCTGCTGTTAGCAGAAGGCTAAACTATTAGCATCCCTTTCTCTCCGTCTCTGAAACGCTTCTCTGATGTTGTCCGACTCTCTTTGTGACTGACTTTAGGATAGTTAACTAGAGACATCCAGAGAGGACAGCGCCGGGTCACGGTCCCTCTGCCTCACTCCTCGCCGCCAGGAGACCACTTCCCCTGCAGTCGTCTCCAGCGGCGTAGCGGTCTAATCTGGTCCCGCTGGTTCATGTGAACTTTGTGAGTGACGGCACATGTTGACAGAAACGAGGATGTTCTTCAGACGTTGGTTAAAGTGTGAATAAGGAATGTAGTTTTATTAAACTTCAGGTTTGAACACAAGCGTTACAGACGTCTCCCACTCCGTTACTGCTCACACACACAGAGTTAAACAGAGTCAGAGGTCAGAGGTCAGAGGTCATGCATAATATCAGTTCAGACTGAATTATACAAACGTCACAACGACAGAAATATTAAATATCATATATTCATATACACATTTTGAATGAATTCAAAGGTGATGCTACAATCTTTTACAAAAATATTGCAAAGATCTACCGGCGGTAACACACCCACGGCCTGTTGGATAATTAAATTATGAATGGTTATAAACAGAAACTATCATACAAACTGTTAAGAGTTATAAACATAAATAAAATAAAGCTCTTCAGTATTTCAGAAATAAAAAGCAGAAATCTAGAAAACAAAGTAATAAAACGGAGAGCTGAGTGTAAACATGTTTGAGGTATGAGAGAAAGATATTGGTTTTGGCATGCATAGAATTATCTCAGCACAATATTTATAGATTAACGTACAGTATAAATATCAATATTCATAGATCAAAGTATAATTAACAATATTTATAGATTAATATAGAAATTACAGTATTTACAGGACGAAACACTAAAGCTGTCTGAGACGGAGGGAATATAGTTTACAGTCTTTAAAAGCACTTGAATGATAAAGTTGATCCATTCAAACCCTGTTTATTCCTCATCAGGCTGCATGTGACACAAACACAAGAAGAAGAAGAAGAAGAAGAAGAAGAAGAAGAAGAAGAAGAAAAAGAAACAACTGGTTAGAGGCAGAAATAAGAAAAATCCACAAAGACGGATACTATAGTTTATTTATATAGTTTATAAAAGAGATGCTCCGCAGAGACCTTTAGGTTATTATGTCTTAAAGGGCAACACACACCGACAGTGACGAACCTGACTATTAAACCCTGACTACTGCTCCAGGAACCGACTACTGTATCCTGACTACTGCTCCAGGAACCGACTACCGTATCCTGACTACTGCTCCAGGAACCGACTACCGTATCCTGACTACTGCTCCAGGTACCGACTACTGTACCCTGACTACTGCTCCAGGAACCGACTACCGTACCCTGACTACTGCTCCAGGAACCGACTACTGTATCCTGACTACTGCTCCAGGAACCGACTACTGTACCCTGACTACTGCTCCAGGTACCGACTACTGTACCCTGACTACTGCTCCAGGAACCGACTACTGTATCCTGACTACTGCTCCAGGAACCGACTACTGTATCCTGACTACTGCTCCAGGAACCGACTACCGTACCCTGACTACTGCTCCAGGAACCGACTACCGTACCCTGACTACTGCTCCAGGAACCGACTACTGTATCCTGACTACTGCTCCAGGAACCGACTACCGTACCCTGACTACTGCTCCAGGTACCGACTACTGTATCCTGACTACTGCTCCAGGAACCGACTACTGTACCCTGACTACTGCTCCAGGAACCGACTACCGTACCCTGACTACTGCTCCAGGAACCGACTACTGTATCCTGACTACTGCTCCAGGAACCGACTACTGTACCCTGACTACTGCTCCAGGAACCGACTACCGTACCCTGACTACTGCTCCAGGAACCGACTACTGTATCCTGACTACTGCTCCAGGAACCGACTACCGTACCCTGACTACTGCTCCAGGTACCGACTACTGTATCCTGACTACTGCTCCAGGAACCGACTACTGTACCCTGACTACTGCTCCAGGAACCGACTACCGTACCCTGACTACTGCTCCAGGAACCGACTACTGTATCCTGACTACTGCTCCAGGAACCGACTACTGTACCCTGACTACTGCTCCAGGAACCGACTACTGTACCCTGACTACTGCTCCAGGAACCGACTACCGTACCCTGACTACTGCTCCAGGAACCGACTACTGTACCCTGACTACTGCTCCAGGTACCGACTAGTGTACCCTGACTACTGCTCCAGGAACCGACTACTGTACCCTGACTACTGCTCCAGGAACCGACTACTGTATCCTGACTACTGCTCCAGGAACCGACTACTGTACCCTGACTACTGCTCCAGGAACCGACTACTGTATCCTGACTACTGCTCCAGGAACCGACTACTGTATCCTGACTACTGCTCCAGGAACCGACTACTGTACCCTGACTACTGCTCCAGGTACCGACTACTGTATCCTGACTACTGCTCCAGGAACCGACTACTGTACCCTGACTACTGCTCCAGGAACCGACTACCGTACCCTGACTACTGCTCCAGGAACCGACTACTGTATCCTGACTACTGCTCCAGGAACCGACTACTGTACCCTGACTACTGCTCCAGGTACCGACTAGTGTACCCTGACTACTGCTCCAGGAACCGACTACTGTACCCTGACTACTGCTCCAGGAACCGACTACTGTATCCTGACTACTGCTCCAGGAACCGACTACTGTATCCTGACTACTGCTCCAGGAACCGACTACCGTACCCTGACTACTGCTCCAGGAACCGACTACTGTATCCTGACTACTGCTCCAGGAACCGACTACCGTATCCTGACTACTGCTCCAGGTACCGACTACTGTACCCTGACTACTGCTCCAGGAACCGACTACTGTACCCTGACTACTGCTCCAGGAACCGACTACTGTATCCTGACTACTGCTCCAGGAACCGACTACCGTATCCTGACTACTGCTCCAGGAACCGACTACCGTACCCTGACTACTGCTCCAGGAACCGACTACTGTACCCTGACTACTGCTCCAGGAACCGACTACTGTACCCTGACTACTGCTCCAGGAACCGACTACCGTACCCTGACTACTGCTCCAGGAACCGACTACCGTACCCTGACTACTGCTCCAGGAACCGACTACTGTACCCTGACTACTGCTCCAGGAACCGACTACTGTACCCAGAACCGACTGTTGTACCCCGACTACTGGACCCAAGTCTTTACCTCACTTCTGTACCCGACTACTGTGCCCCCACCAGACTACTTTATCCCAACTCGACTACTGTACCCGAATCCAACAACTGGATCCAACTACTGGACCTCCACTATCTACTCTGCCTGACGACGCTGCTGGTGTGTGTAGCACCTAAAAACCCGGGTCAGGACCACTGAGAACCGCTTCTATTGAACTGTTTTGTGTTTTTCATTGTAAATAAAAGACCCCCGAAAGTTGAACACCTGAACTGATGCTGCTGATGCTGCTGATGCTGCTGATGCTGCTGATGATGATGATGATGATGATGATGATGATGATGCTGCTGATGCTGCTGATGCTGCTGATGCTGCTGATGCTGATGATGCTGATTCTGCTGATGCTGCTGATGCTGCTGATGCTACTGATGCTACTGATGCTGCTGCTGCTGCTGCTGCTGCTGATGCTACTGATGCTGCTGATGCTGATGATGCTGATGCTGCTGATGCTACTGATGCTACTGATGCTGCTGCTGCTGCTGCTGCTGCTGATGCTACTGATGCTGCTGATGCTGCTGATGCTGCTGATGCTACTGATGCTACTGATGCTGCTGATGCTGCTGATGCTACTGATGCTACTGATGCTGCTGATGCTACTGATGTTTCTGACCTCTGGAGGGTCGGCTGTTTCTTTAGACCGAGCGCCTGACTGAAGCTCAGAGACTTCCTGTTAGGAAGTGACATCATGGTTTGGTAGAAACAGAGTAAAAGAGTGAAAGTGAAACAAACCTGAAAGAGGTCGAAGCCCTGCGACTCCGTCAGGTCATACGGTCGGATGATCCCGTCCTCCCTGATCAGACGCACCGGTCGCAGTTTGGTCACTTCCTCTGTGGACTCCGCCACTCTGACATCACAACACACAGAGACACACACACAGGTTACAACCCAGTGACGGTGAACGATGACAGCCAACCATCACATCTACTCTAAAACAATACTGATCACATGATCGGCTGACACGGTTCAGTCTGACAGACGCTCCTCAGGGTTCAGTAGCCCATTTAATATCTGTAAATTAAATAAAAGTGTGTCTGTGGTGTAAACCGGAGCTGAAGCAGGTTCATGTTCAGTGCACAAGATGCTGTTAGATGCTTCTGTCAGGTGGGATATCTCACCTTTCATGACCTCTACAGTGACAGCATGAAACAGTAACGTTCAACAGGTTATCAAGAACTGACTGATGTCACATGACAGATGGACCCTCCACACAGAGGAGGAGGAGGAGGAGGAGGAGGAGGATGAAGGTCACTGAGGCAGCTGGGAAATGTTTCAGGAACAGAAGCAGGTTGTCGAGGCGACGACTGATTTATATAAATGTAAAAATGATTTTTTTTTCAGCTCGTCAAATGATCCATGCGATCAAGTAGTTGTTGTTGCAGACGTGATTCTATCATAGCTGTAATATTAGAATATAAATAGAGCCTTTATTCTGACTGACTTTACTGAAGGATAGTTAACTATAGACATCCAGAGATTTATACGCCCTCAGTTTATCTTTACAGCGCTGCCGTTGGCCACCGGCCCGCTGGTCGGACGCAAGGCTGCTCTCTAACCGAGGACAGCGCCGGGTCACGGTCCCTCTGCCTCACTCCTCGCCGCTAGGAGACCACTTCACTGGGAGGAGAGCAGGCGTTAGCTAACCAGCTTGTCCGGAGACTGAATCAGGAGATAGGTGTGTCGTCCCAGCTCTAGTATTTACACACAGTTTTACATATTTTGTAGTATTATTTACAAATATTTCAGAGTAGTGAAGTTTTCTCTCTGATGCAGCCGTTAGTATTTCTCTGAATCATCGTGTCAACCAGGAAGTTAAACTCAGGAAGAACCATGTGATCATTCAGTCAGCCAATCCCTGAGGAGAGACCAGGTGATGCTGGAATTACGTTTCCGAGAAGCTTCGCGGAAAACGTCTCGGTGGTCCTGCACAGAGCAGGGGCTTATGGGTAACCGTGTGTCTCCAGAGGAGTCGACACATCCTACAAATCTCAACAACTCGTCGTGCGCTTCGAGCGAGCTGATTGGTTGATTCAGCTCGTTGGGAGACGGGTTCTAAACAGCCACGCTAATGCATCCGTGTGACCGGCGTGCACGTTGGCCTACGTCAGAGGTCAGCAACCTGCGTCTCTTCAGCTCCTCTCCAGAGGCTCCCTGTGGAGGTTTAAACATGGAAATGAATAACTGTTTCATTTTTATTTATCATTGTTGTAGGTCTATGGTACGACGGGACGACGGAGTATTAGGAACACTTTGAGGAAAAAATCAAAAAATCGGACATTTAGAGAAAAAAGTCGAAATATTATAAAGTAGTAATTTTACATGTTATTTTCTTTTTTTCTTGTAAAGTTATGACTTCATTCTCGTTATATTACGACTTTTTTCATTTTTTCATTTGCTCCAGACAGATTTGGTATTTTTTGCCTAAAATGGCTCTTTTGATAGTAAACGTTGCTGACCCCTGACCCCTGACCCCTGGCCTACGTGAATGAACGTGAGTTTACACGCCGCCGTTGTCCATCAGCGAACTACTCTCTGTGTCTGTTTGCTGCAGCTGCTCATCAGATTCCTCCAGAAGACGGATGTGAGTGTGTAATTTAATTCAAGTGTCAGGTGACTCTCCTCAGGGGGGCGTGGCCTCTCGACTCACGATGCTGCAGCAGGCGGAGAGGGGGCGGGGCTTACCGAAGGGGGGGGGCTACGAGCTACGAGCAGTGTTAGAGTGATGGACGGTGTGAGCATGACTCAGTCCAGGAGACGATGGATGACGTTTTTATTTTGTGACACGATGCAGCGACTTACCGTCTCGTCTGCTGCACAACAAACATGCAGAAATACACAAACTGCTGCACGTTAAAGCTCGTCTCCTTCAGCTCTCACTTCTTCTGGATGATGTTCAAACTGATCGTGAACCCCCATAATGAGAGGTTTAATGAGACGGACAGACTTTACATGAGCAGTGATGAAGGAGCTGAGCTTTAACGTGTTTAATGTGAAATACTCACACACCAAAACCACAAGAAAAAGAACAACAGAACTCCAGGAAACGACGACACGAGACAGAAAAAACAAAAGCAGAAAAATGTGTAAATTAGTGAGCAGACAGAAGAACAGAGGAGACAGCGAACACGTTGTGAAGCACACAGACAACACAGGAAGTTCATTAAGCAACCAGACCAGACTATCTGAGAGGAACCAAAGAGCACATGTTGTTGTGACGGCGTCGCGTACCTCTGGATGCCCTGGAAGGTGCTGCTCGCCATGTCCACGATGCCGCCCGTCGGCCGAGCGACCACGCCCACCAAACCTTTCCCGATGCCCTTAAAGAAACCCGCTGCTCCCTCCTTCTTCGCTCCTACAGACACACAGAATAAACACCGGTACAGGAGATTCTACTGCGGCTCTACTGCAGCTAGAAATTATATATCTGTTTAACGCCACTCATTTATTTAACGCATCAACACGACTTGTGATTTTTAGGTTGTAGCGGCTCAGTTTTAAAGTTAGAGTGAAGATACTGGTATCATCTGAAATTATGAAACCTGATGAATCCATCGGTACCAACCATGTCAGACTAGCTGGTCATGAAGGAGGTAAAATAACGCTCCAAACTTACGCTAAATTTTGGCGAGGAAAAACTGTCATGTCCATTTTCAAAGAGTGAGGGTGTGAGGGCTTTTGTCCAAAAAAACGTCAGAAAATGTTTAAAAATGTCCGAAGAAAGTCTGAAAAATGTCCAAAATAAAAGTAAAAAAAACAAGCCAGACAATGTAAGAGCGTTATTTCACCTCCTTCATGACAGGCTAGTATTTTTAGGACTTTTTTTCTGATATTTTTTCAGAATTGTTTTGTCATTTTTTTTGGACAAAAGCCCTCACACATTCACACATCTGGAGGTCAGAGGTCAAGGGACCCCTTTGAAAATGACCTTGACAGTTTTTCCTTTCCAACATTTAGTGTCAGTTTGGAGCGTTATTTAACCTCCTTCATGACCAGCTAGTCTGACATGGTTGGTACCGATGGATTCATCAGGTTTATAGTTTACTATGATACCAGGATCTTCACTCTACAACCTAAAAATAGTGTTAATGCGTTAAAGAAATTAGTGCTGTTAAAACAAATGAGTGTTATTATCACGTTAACTTTGACAGCTCTAATATTAACTGTAAATAAAAATATGAACAGAAGTTATTATTGTGTTATTTATGACAGGAAATGAGGGAGAGAGATGATCATAGTTCCATCCCTGTTTACTGTGACGTCCTTCTGACAGCTGCTTTTCAACCTCATTCATTATTAATAACACTGTAAATGTTCCAGCTGTGTGAACTAGAACTCTGACGCGGCCTGATGACAACTACGTTTATGTCTTATGAGAGAAAACTCACCCTCCATCGGTTTGGTGACGATGCCTGTAACTCCGCCCATCACGCCCTGCGGAGACACACAGTGTTACTGACCTCACATCAGCTGACCAGGGGAGGCGGACAGAACCGGACGAACAGAACCGGAAGAGCAGA
Source organism: Sebastes fasciatus (assembly GCF_043250625.1). Lineage (NCBI taxonomy): Eukaryota > Metazoa > Chordata > Actinopteri > Perciformes > Sebastidae > Sebastes > Sebastes fasciatus. Next base: position 1,602,900 of record NC_133796.1, on the reverse strand, counting down.
ACAGGGGGAACAGAACAGGAGGGACAGAACCGGAGGAACAGAACAGGGGGAACAGAACAGGAGGGACAGAACCGGAAGAACAGAACAGGGGGAACAGAAAAGGAGGGACAGAACCGGAGGAACAGAACCAGAAGAACAGAACAGGGGGAACAGAACCGGAGGAACAGAACAGGGGGAACAGAACAGGAGGGACAGAACCGGAGGAACAGAACCAGAAGAACAGAACAGGGGGAACAGAACCGGAGGAACAGAACAGGAGGAACAGAACAGGAGGAACAGAACAGGAGGAACAGGACCGGAGGAACAGGACAGGAGGAACAGAACAGGAGGAACAGAACAGGGGTAACAGGACCGGAGGAACAGAACCGGAGGAACAGAACCGTGTCAACGGGACGTCTCTCTGACCTTCAGCAGTCCTTTTCCTCCTTTAGCCAGACTCTCTCCGAAGTCTCTGGGCGGTCGGTTCATCTCCTCTCGCCGCTTCTGTTGGTACTCTTTGTCCATGGTGATGGCCGCCAGCCCTTTACCCACTGAACCCGTGATCCTGGAGACCACACCGGCGGCGCCACCTGGAGGACGAAACAGTGAGCTGCTCCGTTACAGTTTCCACAACTCAAAGAAGTGATTAACAGTCCTGAAATATTAAAAGAAGAAGAAGAAGCAGTGACTCCTCCGTCGGCACATGAACTACTGGAGACTTTCAGACACAGAGCAGCAGGCTCTAGTTCAGGTTCTGGTACAGGTTCAGGCTCTGGTTCAGGTTCTGGTTCAGGTTCTGGTTCAGGTTCTGGTTCTGGTTCAGGTTCTGGTACAGGTTCAGGTTCTGGTTCCTTACCGACAGTGTGACCCAGCAGGCTGCGGACTCCGATCGCAAAACCTTCCGCAAACTCCTCTGGACCCTGAACGGCCCCCTGACGAGAACACACAGAGCAGTCAGCGTGTTAGAGCAGAAACCGAGACCGGGACCAGGACTCGAGTCAGTCCAGGTCCAATTTATTACACACAATATTTGACTTGAAACTAGAGCTGGAGATAATATCACGTTAAAGCAAACTTGCTTTAATGCCACAAATTCTTTTAACGCAACTTGTGATTTTTAGGTTGTAGCGGCTCAGTTTAAAAGCTAGAGTGAAGATCCTGTTATGTTAAATAACGCTCCAAACAAGGGGTCCCTTGACCTCTGACCTCCAGATATGTGAACGTGTGAGGGCTTTTGTTCAAAAAGTCAGAAAAATGTCAAAAAAGTCCCAAATAGTCTGAAAAATGTCAGAAAAATACGTCAGAAAAATGTTTAAAAAAGTTAAAAAAAAGTTCCAAATAAAAAATAAAAAAGTCAGAATATTATCCAATAAAAAGTCTGAAAAATACTAGATATCATGAAGGAGGTTAAATAACGCTCCAAACTTACTTGTCGAGGAAAAACTGTCATGTTCAAAGGGGTCCCTTGACCTCTGACCTCCAGATCAGTGAATGTAAATGGGTTCTATGGGTACCCACGAGTCTCCCCTTTACAGACATGCCCACTTTATGATCATCACATGCAGTTTGGGGCAAGTCATAGTCAAGTCAGCACACTGACACACTGACAGCTGTTGTTGCCTGTTGGGCTGCAGTTTGCCATGTTATGATCTGAGCATATTGTTTTATGCTAAATGCAGTACCTGTGAGGGTTTCTGGATCAATATCTGTCATTGATCTGTGTTGTTCATTGATTTACAATAATAAATATAAACATACATTTACATTAAGCAGCATATTTGTCCACTCCCATGTTGATAAGAGGATTAAATACTGGACTAATCTCCTTTAAGGTTCATTTAGAACAGATGAAACATGTGAGATTGATCAAGATTAAATATTTGAATTGATTGACAGCCCTGATCCAGTTAACGGTGAAGGAGACGTTCACGTGAAATAACAGAAGCTTGTTGTCATGGTGACGACTGGCAGAGCTAACAGCCTTTCAGTCACTGTTTTGTTCCATAAGAAGTTACTGAGGGGGAACATAAAGATCTCTGAGGTCAGTTTCAGATTCTGGCGTGTTCTGGACGTAAACTGTCACGTTGTGCTGAAAATGTTTTGTGTGTGTTGTGATACCTGGAAAGGTTCGTAGAAGAAGGCCTCCACTCCCTCAGACAGACCTCGGATCAGTCCAAACGGGTTTCCCAGGACGTCCAGACCCAGAACCAGAACATACATCTGCTTCAGGAACTGCAGCCACAAACAAACACCAAACATCAGAGAGAGACAGGTCCAACACAGGAAGGAAGAAGAAGACTTTGGGGTTACGATGACCTCCACGTTACCTGTTCAGAGTAGTGTCGGACCACCGCCCACATCAGCTTCTCTCTGCGGTAAAACTGGTACTTCACCTCGAAGAAGGCCAGTCTGACAGAGAGGACCACAAACAACACATTCAACCAGGCGGGACGACTTTAACTAATGACTCCTCTTCCTGTGGCTGCAGACGTCACACTGATGACAGAGCAGCATCTCTACGGCCCAGAATGCATCTCTCTACAACAAAAAAACAACACTGTGAGATGCAGCAGGAAGCGTCTTACTTGAAGATGAGGTCATCGACGTCAGTCAGCGTGGCTCCGATGCTTTTCAGCAACAGGTTGAAGGACTGAATGGCCTCCGTCTCCTGAGCCGAGTCCTCGCCGCTGGAGCCCAGAGACAAGCTGAGATGGAGCTGAAATATTAAATATAACAACAGAGACAAGCTGAGATGGAGCTGAGTTTTAAGATTTTTCACCAAGTTGCTGGTGTACGATTAATAATTTTAATAATAAATAAAAATTCTAAAAACAAAAAGAGAAACTTTAATCAACACAACCTGAACATGTTTTCAGTTCTACTGACCACCAGAGGAAGTTCAAACCCTGCAGAATGACTCCCAGAGGAAGTTTAAACCCTGCAGGTGAGCTCACCTTGATGGGCGAGATGTGGAAATGTTCGAAGAAGCTGAGTCCTGACGTGTCGGTGAGTGACGCCTCCATCAGCTCCGTCTGCAGCAGCTGCAGGTCTTTCTCCAGCAGCCGTGACTGAAACACAACGTGTCCCACATTTAACCCTCTGTGTGCTGTTCATGCGTGTCAGGGAGTTGAACCATCAACCTGCTGCCTCGCCTTACCTTCTGTCCGTCGGCCTGGGGGTCAGCGGCAGGTGTGAACAGAGCCAAGATGGCCGCCAGGAAACCCTGATCGATCTTCACCGCCATCTCCTGAACCAGAGCCATGAAGTACCTGAAGAACACACCGACACGGACAATTCATCACACCGCCACAGATCATACATCAGACCAGACATCAGACCGCCACAGATCATACATCAGACCAGACATCAGACCGCCACAGACCATACATCAGACCGCCACAGACCATACATCAGACCGCCACAGACCATACATCAGACCGCCACAGACCATACATCAGACCGCCACAGACAAATACATCCGACCGACACGGACCATACATCAGACCGCCACAGACCATACATCAGACCGCCACAGACAAATACATCCGACCGACACGGACCAGACATCAGACCGCCACAGACCATACATCAGACCGCCACAGACCAGACATCAGACCGCCACAGACCATACATCAGACCGCCACGGACCATACATCAGACCGCCACAGACAAATACATCCGACCGACACGGACCATACATCAGACCGCCACAGACCATACATCAGACCGACACGGACCATACATCAGACCGACACAGACCATACATCAGACCGACACGGACCATACATCAGACCGACACGGACCATACATCAGACCGCCACAGACAAATACATCCGACCGACACGGACCATACATCAGACCGCCACAGACAAATACAAACGACCGACACGGACCATACATCAGACCGCCACAGACCATACATCAGACCGACACGGACCATATACATCAGACCGCCACGGACCATACATCAGACCGCCACAGACCATACATCAGACCGACACGGACCATACATCAGACCGCCACAGACCATACATCAGACCGACACGGACCATATACATCAGACCGCCACGGACCATACATCAGACCGCCACGGACAAATACATCAGACCGCCACGGACCATACATCAGACCGCCACAGACAAATACATCAGACCGCCACAGACCATACATCAGACCGCCACAGACAAATACATCAGACCGCCACGGACCATACATCAGACCGCCACAGACAAATACATCAGACCGCCACAGACCATACATCAGACCGAAACGGACCATACATCAGACCGCCACAGACCATACATCACACCGCCACAGACCATACATCAGACCGCCACAGACCATACATCACACCGCCACAGACCATACATCAGACCGCCACAGACCATACATCAGACCGAAACGGACCATACATCAGACCGCCACAGACCATACATCACACCGCCACGGACCATACATCACACCGCCACGGACCATACATCAGACCGCCACGGACCATACATCAGACCGCCACGGACAAATACATCAGACCGCCACAGACCAGACATCACACCGCCACTGACCATACATCAGACTGCCACTGACCATACATCAGACCGCCACAGACCACACATCAGACCGCCACAGACCATACATCAGACCGCCACAGACCATACCTCAGACCGCCACAGACCATACCTCAGACCGCCACAGACCATACATCAGACCGACACAGACCATACATCAGACTGCTATGGACCATACATCACACCGCCACTGACCATACATCACACCGCCACGGACCATACATCAGACCGACACGGACCATACATCACACCGCCACAGACCATACATCAGACCGCCATAGACCATACATCACACCGCCACAGACCATACATCAGACCGCCACAGACCATACATCAGACCGAAACGGACCATACATCAGACCGCCACAGACCATACATCACACCGCCACAGACCATACATCAGACCGCCACAGACCAGACATCACACCGCCACGGACCATACATCACACCGCCACGGACCATACATCAGACCGCCACAGACCACACATCAGACCGCCACAGACCATACATCAGACCGCCACAGACCATACCTCAGACCGCCACAGACCATACCTCAGACCGCCACAGACCATACATCAGACCGACACAGACCATACATCAGACTGCTATGGACCATACATCACACCGCCACTGACCATACATCAGACTGCCATGTACATTAAACTGGTTTATATACAAGTTAAACTGGTTTACCTTCACGTTAAACTGGTTTATCTTCATGTTAAACTGGTTTATATTCAAATTAAACTGGTTTATCTTCACGTTAAACTGGTTTATCTCCAAATTAAACTGGTTTATCTCCACATTAAACTGGTTTATCTTTATGTTAAACTGGTTTATCTTTATGTTAAACTGGTTTACCTTCACATTAAACTGGTTTACCTCCACGTTAAACTGGTTTATCTTCACGTTAAACTGGTTTACCTCCACATTAAACAGGTTTATCTTCAAGTTAAACTGGTTCTATTTCGTTCTTCCTGACTGCCAGAGGCAGTGTTTAACACTGGATGTTATCCATCTCGCGCACGCGCAGGTCGAGTATTTAATATCAACAAAGTCACATGTGACCTGGGATGACGTAGTTTATATAAGCCCACGTCATCATCAGATATGTCCCTTAAATCTTCTCGCGGCAGGTAATCCGCGAATGCAGGTTGAGTAAAAGAGATAAGCCGTTGACTTTTCGCTGGAAGCCCTGCAACCGCATGGTTGGAGCTACGGTTTCGTCCTCCAAGGGCTGCGATTAGTTAATCACGGCTACACTCTAACACTTTAGACGCTGTAACACCGGTGTTTTCGCCGGTTCAATTCAGCGAGGCTAACGACAGGTGAGCTAGGATCACAAGGTGAGTATATCCTCCCGTCGTTAGAGTTTAAGTTACGTTTGTTGATAGGAGTCTGTTTTCGGTCTCCTTTATTGTTTATGGCCGCCGAGCTAAGTGTTTGCGCTACAGTATCGGCGAGCCTCCGTCGGACAACGAGCCGTTGGGCTGTTGTCGGCTAATTCATTTCCTTTTACAGTGTGTGTTGCTCAGCAGCGAGTGATTTCGCTCGTTAAAGCAGACATCTCCTTTGTTGATAGATAGAGCGACCGCTCCCCAGTAAGTGATTTCGCTTGTGGGTTAACTTATTTTGTGGCTGCTGTTAAAGGGGAAGTTATTATCTTCCCTGTCTTTGTATAATAAACAGTCCTAGTTCAAAGCTAGTGTCTAGTTACTGAGACAGTTTCCTGTTAAGCAACTTGATGTAATTTTTTCTCTCTGTTACTAGAGAGTGCTTTCACTCCAGTGTAACCAATGAGTTGCATAACAAAGTAAACACATTATATAAGTAAGATAAATACATTATTTAATTAAATATAAGAGTATAAAATTCATACTACGAATTATTATAAATATCAGCAGCACCATGTTAGGTGAGCATGTTTGCCGTGCCTGCATGGCTCCACTGCTAGCTACTGATGGCCATGATGAATGCCCCACATGCCTCGGTGTTGTACACCTGAGGGAGGGGCTGTCCGACAGTCAGTGCATGAATTGTAGTTTTATGCCACGGGAGCTGAAGATAGCTCGATTAGCTGAGCTAGAAGAGCAGCTCGAGTGCCAGTTGCCCCTATCGGGTGTACCTTCACGGAGTGGGCGGAGACGCGCCCCACCTGAGGGGGCCCCACCTACAAAAAAGGCACGGAAAGTGGACTGTTTGGCAACTAAGGTCGACACGCTAACATCAGAGTTTGCTGAGATTAAAGCGCTGCTCCTTAACCTTCAGCCAGGCAGGGTGAACGCAACCCAGCCTACCCCACCGGGATGGGATGAGGATGCCCTGTCTACGAGGGCTTCCTGTAGCCAGTTCTGTGAGGACCGGCCTGGACAGGGAGAGCTAGTAGCCTCCTCCCACGCTTCTGACACCTGTTCCCAGCAGTCAGGAAGTGGGTCCAGGGCAGGCTCAGAGTCTGCTCCAGCGACAGTTAAGCCAGTGGTCCGTATGGCTCTGGCACGCTTAGGCGTGGATGAGGCCCCGACTGCGGGCACCTCATCCAGTGCATTTTTTAGGTGGGCCCCGCCCCTGGCGGGTTTCTCTGTTCCACCCTCCCAGCCATACACTGAGGAGCTCCACAAATGCTGGCCAGACCCGAAATCGCTTTCCCACCACACCACTGACGGCAGGGCCTTAGCTTCAATGCAGAACGCTGACACTTACGGACTGGGTAAGATGCCAGCAGTGGAGCCATCTATTGCCGCCCTTATTGTGTCTCCCAATGAGGTCTTGAGGCCTGATGCTCGCTGTCCCAGGCCCCAGTGTCGCATCACAGACGACTTTCTAGTCAAGGCTTATGAAACAGCGGCACGCATGGGCCGTCTTGGAAACTCTCTTTCCCACCTGATACTATCCTTGTCCCAGTCCCTGCAAACTGCTGGCGTGGATGCTTCCGTCCAGAGCCTCAGTGATGCATCCCTGCAGGCGTTCGGTCTTATCACAAGGGAGCTTGGCAGACTACTGTCGACCCTTACGCTGACTCGCCGGCAGGTATGGCTGGCCCAATCTCCGCTTTCGGAGCCGGGCCGGAGGGCCCTCCGCACTCTCCCCGTGGCTCCGGGGGAGCTGTTTGGCCCAGCAGCACAGCAGGCCTTGGAGCGTGGAATCCAGGCGAACCAGACTCGGCAGCAGTTTGCTAGCTTCCGGGAACCTACGCCTTTATGGCGACAGCGGCCCCCACAGGGTGGTGGTACCAGTCGCCCTCGGCTTCCAGCTCGTCCTGATACGTACCCGAGGACCTCGCAGGCTCCGGCACGGCCGGTGCCTCAAGCGAGAAGGGGTCGGGAGTCAGGGTATCGCCCCCCCAGGTACCCAAAGGGCCAGAGGGGAAGATCCTGATGCCCCGGGGCCGGCAGTCGGACGCTTCTCCCAGCAGCAACTCAGCTGCTGGGAAAGCAGCACTTCAGACCCTTGGGTGGTGGCTACGCTTTCCCAAGGGTACAATCTCCAATTCCGACGCCGGCCCCCAGTTTTCAGTGGGATCAGACTGTCCACGGTCAGAGATCCCACAAAGTCCCAGGCACTCAGACAAGAAGTAGCCACCCTCCTGGGGAAGGGTGCCATCGAAGAGCTGGGGCTAGAGACACAGCAAGGTGGGTTTTACTCAGTTTATTTTCTGATTCCAAAGAGAGAGGGTGGGTTTCGCCCTATACTGGACTTACGAGGGCTGAACACATTTCTGAAGGTGTTGCCCTTCCACATGCTGAGTACAGCAGATGTGCTCCAAAACGTGACACGGCACAGTTGGTTCACATCCATCGATTTAAAGGACGCATACTTTCACGTCCCAATAGCACTACCTCACAGGCAGTACCTGCGCTTCGCATTCGAAGGCAAGGCCTTCCAATTCAAGGTGCTCCCATTTGGTCTTTCCTTTGCCCCACGGGTCTTCACAAGGTGCATGAGGGCGGCACTCGCCCCGATGCAAGCCAGGGGGATGCTTATCCTCCCATACCTGGACGATTGGCTAATTTGTGCTCTGACCAGGGAACAGGCAGAACGGGACACTGCGTCCCTTCTGCATCACATGACGAGGTTGGGCCTTACCGTCAACCATGCCAAGAGTTGTCTCATACCCAGCCAAAGGGTAGTGTTCATTGGTTTAACTCTGGACTCCCGCCATATGCTGGCCTTCCCAACACCAAGACGAGTAAACACCATACTCCAGCTCCTCCTCCGGTTCCGGAAGAACAGGAGGTTGAGGTACAGCCTGTTTCTCAGGCTGTTAGGTATGTTGACGTCAGTAACATCAGTAGTGCCACTGGGCCTCCTGTACTTACGGCCATTCCAAATTTGGATCAATGGTCTCCAATTAGATCCAAAGTCCCACAGATCCAAGAGAGTCAGGGTGTCCTGCCGATGCCTCCTTGCTTTGCGGCCATGGAGAGCCGGGGCATATCTGGCCAGGGGCATCTCATTGGGTTCGATTCCCTCACGTCGCGAGGTGGTGGTGACCGATGCTTCGCCCTCCGGCTGGGGGGCAGTATGGCAGCACAGAGCGATAAGGGGGCTCTGGACAGCACAGGAAGCGGCGGAGCACATAAATGTGCTCGAGCTCCGTGCTATATATTTGGCACTTCGCAAATTCCTACCACATTTGAGAGGCAGGCATGTTATTGTACGGTCCGACAACAAGTCAGCTGTCTACCATGTGAACCGGCAAGGGGGCACCAGATCACCCCGGTTGCTACAGGTGGCACGGAGACTTCTGGTATGGGCTTTCCCTTGTTTTTCCAGCCTCAGGGCCATGTATCTGCCAGGGCCACAGAATGTGGTGGCAGACTTTCTCTCCCGCCAGAAACCCCCTGCGGGCGAGTGGAGGCTCCACCCAGAGGTGGTAGAGGAGATATGGCGCAAATATGGCGCAGCAGAGGTGGACCTGTTTGCCTCAGAAGCCTCAACGCACTGCCCTCTTTGGTTCTCCCTGACGGAGACAGCAAGCCCGTTGGGACAGGATGCCCTGGCACACCCATGGCCAGATTGCCTCCTCTATGCCTTCCCACCATTCCCACTGATAGCAGTAACGCTACACAGAATACAGCACGGCAACAACAGACTCCTGTTGGTCGCCCCAAACTGGCCGGGGAGACCCTGGTTTCCGGGGATGCACAGGCTTCTGGACGGAGTTCCATGGTGCCTGCCCAAGAGGCAAGACTTGCTCTCACAACTGGGGGGCCGCATCTGGCATCCGAACCCGGATCGCCTACAGCTTTGGGTATGGCCCCTGAGGAGCCGGACCCACTCCTAAGGGTATGTGACCGGGCGGTAATTCAAACCATTTCTGACTCAAGAGCACCCTCCACCAGGGCACTGTATGCCAACAGGTGGAAAATATTCTCAGAGTGGTGTAAAGTGCATGAGGAGGTACCTCAGAGTGCCTCTGTGCCAATAATACTGAGTTTTTTGCAGTCTTTGCTGGAGAAGAAACTCTCTCCTTCTACCTTGAAGGTTTATGTAGCTGCTATTTCAGCCGGGCATGTCAGAGTGGATAACCAGACCGTGGGGTCTCACACTCTGGTGACCCGATTTCTTAAAGGAGCCCAGCGGCGGAACCCCCCGCAGGCTGTCAAGGTTCCCTCGTGGGAACTGCATCTGGTGCTAGAAGCCCTTTGTCTCCCCCCCCTTCGAGCCTCTGGAGCAGTCGGGGCTGGAGTGGTCTTCAGTAAAGGTTGCTTTCCTTTTGGCGATGGCATCAGCAAAACGTGTGAGTGAACTTCACGCCTTGTCAGTGAGTGAAACGTGTATTCGCTGGAACTCAGATGGCATAGGGGTAGCACTTTGGCCTAACCCATCATTTTTCCCGAAGAGGTTGGCTCCGACCCACTCTAATCAGGTCATTGAGCTGGCAGCTTATGACCCTTCATGCCTACAGGGGGAAGATGCTAAGTCAGCGGAACTGCTCTGCCCAGTGAGGGCCTTAAGGCATTATATACAGGTGACTGCGAGCTTTCGCCGCTCTGATAGTCTGTTTGTCTGCTATGGGGGCCATAGGAAAGGGCACACCCTGTCCAAGCAGAGGCTTTCCAGGTGGATTGTTCAGGCCATTGAGGAAGCATACAGGTCAAAAGGACTGCCTTTACCTCTTAATATCAGAGGCCACTCCACCAGGAGTGTCTCCACTTCCTGGGCAGCGCTACGGGGGATCCCCCTAAGTGATATCTGCGCTGCGGCCAGCTGGGCTACTCCATGCACCTTTGCCCGTTTTTACAGGGTCAATGTTGCTGCTCCCCATGCAATAGCATCGGTGGTCTTTCAGGAATCCACAGGCCGTTCCCGGTGAGGTGGGTTTTCCTCGTGACTACGTTGGTAGTAGTCATCCAGTGTTAAACACTGCCTCTGGCAGTCAGGAAGAACGAAATAGAACGATAGTTACGTATGTAACTACGGTTCTATGAGTTCTGGATGACTGCCAGAGTTGGCTGTCACTCGGAATCTTGGCGAGAAGATTCTGGAGGGACATATCTGATGATGACGTGGGCTTATATAAACTACGTCATCCCAGGTCACATGTGACTTTGTTGATATTAAATACTCGACCTGCGCGTGCGCGAGATGGATAACATCCAGTGTTAAACACTGCCTCTGGCAGTCATCCAGAACTCATAGAACCGTAGTTACATACGTAACTATCGTTTATCTTCACGTTAAACTGGTTTATATTCAAATTAAACTGGTTTATCTTCACGTTAAACTGGTTGTTACTCACTTGAACTGCATGACGCTGCTGTGCTGGTTGAACCTGGTGATGACGGACATGTCGATGAACGGCTTCGGCTCTGTGGAGGCAACGAAGATTGAACGTAAATGTTATCAAAGATGAACTTTTAGCTACTGGAGCTATAAACAGAGGAGCTCTTTAAGGTAAAGGATCAACAGAGAACAGGTGAGCGGGTTACATTAAAGATGTACAGTAAGTGAGATGATCCACCTGAGTCCAGAGCGATGGATTTGGGAGGAGGAACAGGATGGAAGACGATGGGGAAGATCGCACCTGGCAGCTGGTTATCCACCTGCACACAGAAACCACGTTGGTCATACAGGTGAGTGTGTGTTCAGGTGTGTGAGTGTGTGTGTGCTCAGGTGTGTGTGCTCAGGTGTGTGTTTACCTGCAGCCAGTGCAGCTGCGCCCTCAGGCAGCGCTGGTGCGGGGACTGTTTGAACTCCACCTGGATCCCAGACAGGAAGTTCCTCCTCACCGGGCAGGAATACGGCTGACGCATCATCATGATGGCTCCGTTGAGGTTGACCTGACGACCGGTGACATCACACACTCTCACTCAGCTCATTGGACTGAAATCTAATAATCTGTCGGTTAGTCTGTGTGTGTGTGTGTGTGTGTGTGTGTGTGTGTGTGTTGACCTCTGACCTCCAGGTTGGTCTCCAGTTTGACCCAGCCCCCCGCGGTCTTCCCGTTCAGCTGGCTCTGGTAGGTTTTCTCCAGCAGGTTGATGTTCTTCTGACTGAACGACTTCCAGCGGTTCTTTGGCTTCATCTCCCAAACCACACCTGAACTGTAACACACACACACACACACACACAGAATCACACCTGCACTCCTCGCTAACCCCCCTTATCTCCGTGGTCACCCCGCCCCCCTCTGTGATGATGCATTTACCTGGTGATGCCGATGTAAGCGATCTCCTGCCGGTTGCTGTTGTTGATCAGCGACAGTCCGAGGTTCTGCAGCGACACCTTCACTTCCTGTTCGAACTGTTCGAGCTCCTCGGCCTGGCGGGCCTTCGTCACCACGGCGACGTCCTCGGTGAACAGCAGCACCCGCTGGCGTCCGTCCAGGAAGGAGACCCAGTGGACCTGAGACAGGCTGTCGTAGGAGAACTGTCCCACCTCGTCCTGTAAAGACCAGACGGGGGCCGACGGTCAGCCTGTGTTTCTGTCTTTATGGGGACCCTGTAACGACTGGTCCCCACAAACCATTTAAACCAGTTTAGAGGCTGTGTTCTCGCTAACGCCGCTCCCTCTCTTCATTCACTCTATAGCTTTGTATTACTTTAACACATATTGCGATTTTTAGGTTGTAGTGGGTTCAGTTTTTAAAGCTAGAGTGAAGATACTGGTATCATAGTTAACTATAAAACCTGATGAATCCATCGGTACCAACCATGACATAGTGAAGGAGGTTAAATAATGCTCAAAACTTAACGCTAACTTTTGGGAAGGAAAAAATGTCATGGCCATTTTCAAAGGGGTCCCTTGACCTCTGACCTCCAGATATGTGAATGCGTGAGGGCTTTTGTCCAAAAAAAAGTCTGAAAAATGTTTAAAAATGTCCAAAAAGAAAAGTCTGAAAAAAGTCTGAAAAATACTATCTTGTCATGAAGGAGGTTAAATAATGCTCAAAACTTACACTAAATTGTGTTGAGTAAAAACTGTCATATCCATTTGCAAAGGGGTCCCTTGACCTCTGACCTCCAGATGTGTGAATGTAAATGGGTTCTATGGGTACCCACGAGTCTCCCCTTTACAGACATGCCCACTTTATGATCATCACATGCAGTTTGGGGCAAGTCATAGTCAAGTCAGCACACTGACACACTGACAGCTGTTGTTGCCTGTTGGGCTGCAGTTTCACATGTTATGATGTTATTGATCTGTGTTGTTAATTGATTTACAATAATAAATATATACATACATTTACATAAAGTAGCATATTAGTCCACTCCCATGTTGATAAGAGGATTAAATACTGGACTAATCTCCTTTAAGGTTCATTTAGAACAGATGAAATTAAACTTTTGAATGTTTTTTTTATTAACGGACAGAATGAAGCCCACAGACCTTCAGCAGGTCCAGCTCTCCAGAATGTTCCATGCAGCTCCAGCTGAGCGTCCGGACGCCCGCCGGGTCGTCCCACGCAAACCGCCGAGCCTCGCTGGGTTTCAGCTCGTGAACCGTCGTTGAGCCGCTGAGAGAGCGAACAGTTAGGTTCTCATTAAACTATCAGAAACCTTCTAAACTAATTTAACCAAAATAAAATGTGAGTGTGTTTTATCATGTTGCTGTGTGTGTGTGTGTGTGTGTGTGTGTGTGTGTGTGTGTGTGTTGACCTCTGACCTCTGCCTGTAGCTGATGGTGACCCAGGGAGTGTGGTTGAGCAGCAGGGCCGGAGCTGCTCCTTCATAGTAATCAATGAAGCTGATGATGGTCGAGAGGTCGGACATGTTGACGTCCACGATGATCCCGCCGCACTGAAAACACACAGTTCAATAAAAACAGGCTCTGAAACGTACGACACTCACTCAGAGTGATCAGCCGAGACACTGACCATGTCCAGGCTCAGCAGGGTGCCGTTGTCCTGCCGGTTAAAGTAGAAGAACTTGGAGGTGGATTCGGATCCGACCACACGGACGCACAGCTTCCCCGAGCCGTTCTCCGGCCACAGAGGGAGGCACTGCAACACACAACAACAACAGCTAGATGACAACACGGCTACTCCGGGGACGCTAACTAACACACCGTCTCTGTCTGGGGACACCCAGACACTCACCTCGGTGGAGGAGATGTAGTGCCACCTGGTGGAGTCGTGGCCAGTGACTTCTCCCACCTCCAGCTCGTACGAAGACTTGTTCACCAGAGTGTAGAACGGACTCATGGTGACGATCCGGGTCAGGTTGAAGCTGCTCATCTGGATGCTAACGCCCACCTGGACACACGGACAGGAAGGAGGAAGAATCAAACTACGGCTGCAGTGACTTGTTTGCTCCATAAAAGATACAAGAAAATAGTGAAAACACGTTCATAACAACTATAACTATAACTATAACTATAACTATAACCAGACTGGACTTAATGTAAAACTACATTTAACAGCTTTTATTGGCTTCAATCACTGAACTCAACCGACGGGCCTTTAAAACTCAGCAAAGATGAGAAATGCTATGGAATGATTTATCTAAACCCGTCTGAACAGGATCTGAAATTAACTTTTTATTTTAAACAAATTTTTTTTTATCTGCAACTTTTGAAATCTCTGCGCAAATGAAGGAATAATATTTTAGATCTGTTGTCATTCAATGTTTGATATATTTAACATAAAAAGCATTATATACACGGTAAAATACAGTGTTCAAATTACACTATGGAGGGAGGGTAGCCTACTATACACTGTACTGTACTTTGTTTTTGTCATCTATAGTGGTTATTTACATAAACACACAATTTAAATGATTTTAATTATTTAAATATTTGCTTTGATTAAAAAAAATCTTGGTAAGTTGTTATGAAGTTAAACAGGTCATAATTCTCTCTCTAATATCTATTTTATATTGATGTGAAAACATCTCCTTCAAACAACTGGATTTATTCAAGTTTCTCACCAAAAACTACATTTTACCAGATTACATTTGAACGCACCATGATAACGTTGTAAATTAGATTCACCCAATAGTCATTTTTACTGAGCCGACTTTGAACGCCTCATAATAATAACTCAATGGCACCTCCGTTAACGTTGGTATCTCCGTTATTTAACCAGTCAGGACCGTGCTGCTAACGGCTGTTAACAGCTAAAGTTACTAACTCTCCTCCTGCTGATTTAAACACAGGTTTGTTGTTCACAGCGTCACTTTATCAGGGAGAAATAGGATGAACCCCCTCAGGTTTAGTAGCACCATGATGTTGAGTGCTTTTTTTCTCTTCACCGTGTCTCTGGTCCAAAACAAACTGAAACATGATACAGCGTGCGTATGAGTCATTGTGCAGCGTAACTGTGGGAAAGCATCAATAAGAGGAATCGATGGTCTTTAGTAAGAGAACCTTGAGTTGAGATTGTTTAATCTGATTTAAAGGTCACATATTATACTCCATTTAAACTAGTTATTATAGGTCTCAGACACCTCCAAACCATGTCTCTGAAGTTTTTTTTTCAAAAAAACAATCAGATCATGCATTCCAGCATGTCTCTATAACCTCTGTTTCAGCCCATTTCCAAAAGTGCTGATTTCTGTGTCTGTAGCTCTGTAGGTCTCATATTATGCTCATTTCCAGGTTCATAGATGTATTTTAATGTTGCACTAGAACATGTTTACATGCTGCAATGTTCAAAAAACTCTTTATTCTTCTCATACTGCAGCCTGAGTCTGCCTGCCTCAGAGCCTAATTCAGCCTCTGTCTGAAAACCCCTGATTCACAGCCTGTCTCCTCCCACTCTGCTCTGATTGGTCAGCGTTTTCTGTCAATCAAACGTCCTCAACAACACAGCGTCACCCTCCCCCTCCCTCCCGGAGAAGCTCTGGAGAGAGAGGAGCTAGAATAAAGTTTATAAACCACTTTAAAGTTTATAAACCAGAAACTTCACCCAGCGCACGTTACCGGAGGAATCTGATCAGAAATCGGCGACACATGATGAACATCTGCGGTCCAGATTCCAGGTTTTCCTGACGGTTTCTCTCAGGTAAATAATGCTGTTTATATCTCTGTTAGTTAGCTCAGTGTTTACCTCATGCATCAACTCTGTAAACCGTAAACATACACTCTGTTTTACGTTTGTCTTTACAGATCCATCTGTGAGAAATGACCGACAGAATCATCCCAGAGGAGAGCAGACAGCTGAGAGCAGACAGCTGAGAGCAGACAGCTGAGAGCAGATAGCTGAGAGCAGATAGCTGAGAGCAGACAGCTGAGAGCAGACAGCTGAGAGCAGATAGCTGAGAGCAGATAGCTGAGAGCAGATAGCTGTGAGCAGATAGCTGAGAGCAGATAGCTGAGAGCAGACAGCTGAGAGCAGACAGCTGAGAGCAGACAGCTGAAAGCAGATAGCTGAGAGCAGACAGCTGAGAGCAGATAGCTGAGAGCAGACAGCTGAAAGCAGATAGCTGAGAGCAGATAGCTGAGAGCAGACAGCTGAGAGCAGACAGCTGAGAGCAGACAGCTGAGAGCAGATAGCTGTGAGCAGATAGCTGTGAGCAGACAGCTGAGAGCAGACAGCTGAGAGCAGACAGCTGAGAGCAGATAGCTGTGAGCAGATAGCTGAGAGCAGATAGCTGAGAGCAGATAGCTGTGAGCAGATAGCTGAGAGCAGATAGCTGTGAGCAGATAGCTGAGAGCAAATAGCTGAGAGCAGATAGCTGAGAGCAGATAGCTGTGAGCAGATAGCTGAGAGCAGATAGCTGTGAGCAGATAGCTGTGAGCAGATAGCTGAGAGCAGATAGCTGTGAGCAGATAGCTGTGAGCAGATAGCTGTGAGCAGATAGCTGAGAGCAGATAGCTGTGAGCAGATAGCTGAGAGCAGATAGCTGTGAGCAGATAGCTGAGAGCAGATAGCTGTGAGCAGATAGCTGAGAGCAGATAGCTGTGAGCAGATAGCTGAGAGCAGATAGCTGTGAGCAGATAGCTGTGAGCAGATAGCTGAGAGCAGATAGCTGTGAGCAGATAGCTGAGAGCAGATAGCTGAGAGCAGACAGCTGTGAGCAGATAGCTGTGAGCAGATAGCTGAGAGCAGATAGCTGAGAGCAGATAGCTGTGAGCAGATAGCTGAGAGCAGACAGCTGAGAGCAGATAGCTGAGAGCAGATAGCTGAGAGCAGATAGCTGTGAGCAGATAGCTGAGAGCAGACAGCTGAGAGCAGATAGCTGAGAGCAGACAGCTGAGAGCAGACAGAGGAGAGCAGATAGCTGAGAGCAGACAGCTGAGAGCAGACAGCTGAGAGCAGATAGCTGAGAGCAGATAGCTGTGAGCAGATAGCTGAGAGCAGACAGCTGAGAGCAGACAGCTGAGAGCAGATAGCTGAGAGCAGACAGCTGAGAGCAGACAGCTGAGAGCAGACAGCTGAGAGCAGATGGCTGAGAGCAGACAGCTGAGAGCAGACAGCTGAGAGCAGATAGCTGAGAGCAGACAGCTGAGAGCAGACAGCTGAGAGCAGACAGCTGAGAGCAGATGGCTCTGTTTACATGGAGATACAGAGCTAACCCGGTAGCATGTAGCTAACCCGTTAGCATGTTGCTAACGGGTTAGCTACATGCTACCGCTATGACACGGTGTGTAAACACAGCGACCATCAGGGTGGAAAATAGAAGATGTGAAACAGTAGTCAGTTCATTATTTCTGCTAAAAGATAAATGTATGGAAGATCAGAGTAATGGTATATTATTTACAGTAGTAGCTGTCTCTGTGTTACCATGACTACAGACCACCGGAGCTTAGCTTACCATAGTTTACCGGAGCTGAAGACTTTCTCCTGTACCATGTTAACATAACTAACTAACAGGTGAGATGATTACAAATGCTGTGAATAATTAATATTGTCATCTGTCTACTCAAATAAAGTTTGACTGTGAAACAGAAATGTGTTGTGTTGCTTACAGTCACTATTTACTACCTGTACTCTGCTACATGCATGACATCAAATATATATAATATATAAATATCATCTGTTTAAACAGTGTAATTACATAAAGCCTTTGTGAAAGAACATGTTATATTTAGATGATGGGAGTACATGAAGCCTGTTCTGCTGGTTCTTGCAGACTTTGCTCAAGTTCGGTTGAGGAGGAGAGACAGTGACGCGCTGTGGGGCGGGGTCAGCTACTGAAGGTTCTCTCTGGTTCGACCAGGAAACCCTTATATGGCTAATTCTCTAATGACGTCAGAAGAAAAGAAAAGCTGCGCAGCGTTGTTTCGACACCCATTTCCGGACAAACGGAGCAGGAGAAAAAGAGAGAGGATGGTCTTTTATGATACTATGGTGACTTGTAGACACACTGGGGACAGATATTGATGTTTAAAAGACATGGAAAAGTGCATTTTGCATAATAGGTGACCTTTAATCTAATCTGAACATGTCACTGAAAACAAACACAACATGAGCAGCATCAGAGACGCTGAGTCAGCCTTTTTAGTTACCAGGAAGTCCATGTTGTTGGCGGGACAGCGAACGCAGCCGTAACTTCCTACGGTGTCCAGAGAGAACCCGTCAGACCAGGAGCTGGTGGAGACGCACAGCTGGAGCTGCAACAAACAACAACAACACACTGAACTACCAGATGTTCTGGACCAGAATGGAAATCTGTAGATGGTGACCTGAGTTTGTCCTGAGGGTGGCGCTGGAGGAAAGGTTTATCCTCTGGAGAGCAGGACAGCGTTTAGGAGTTATTCTCACCTTGCTCTTGCTGAAGAGGTTCTTCTTCCTGAAGGAGAACAGGACGATGTCCCGGAAGTCGGCGGGGTGTTTGACGCTGACGTCCTCGGCTCTGTACTGCAGCACCCGAGACGTCTTGTTGATGATCCAGTACGGGCTGAAGAGCGACAGCAGCAGGCGGCCCGGCGTCTTCGTCACATGAACGCCCACGTCCACCGTCATGCTGGCGTCCGAGTCGCAGGTGAGGCACATGGCCAAGAACTCGGGCATTTCCTGTTGGACGCGGACGTGTCCGTGCCAGTCGCGGCCCTGATACCTCATCAGCACCAACGACATGATCTCACCAGAGACACGAGCGTTCAGGAGGTCAGACGTGTTGCCTTCCTGAAGCTCGTAGGAGTCCGCTGAGCTCTGAGGAGGAGAGACCACATCAGACCACATCAGACCACATCAGATTACAGGACTGGATTTCTGATATAAAGACCTTTTACTACTTCTGTCGTACCTCCATCATGTAGCGGACGGTGTAAGGCAGCAGGTTGCGCAGCGTGGCCACAGGGTGGAGGTGGATGACGTAGGCGGGGTCCCAGTCCTCCTCTCCGTGATTGGCGATGTGTCGCAGGTCGTCGGGGACGGCCAGCGTGCTGACCATCAGCGGCAGCAAGCTGCTGTCACTCGCCGGACACTGCAGCACCGAACGCACCTCCGAGCTGCGGTGCACCTGCTCCTTCCACGCCACGCAGGTGGACGACGGTCCGTACTGACTGTCCAGGCAACCCGCCGGACGCACAAACAGCTGACATCTGGGGGGGGGGGCATAAAACCGGCACGGTCAACATCTCCTGAACACCTACAAAGACCAACTGACAGCTCTGCAGACAAGCCGTCTCCTTTCACAGGACGACTGGACATGAGAGGCGATGTGATGCTACCTGTATGTTTCTAAGGCGATCTGAAACTCCTTCTCGGGTTCGGCCTGTCCGACGCTCTGCAGGCTCCTGGACGTCGGACAGTACTTCAGGATGGTGAACGGCACCGAGAAGTGATTCTTTATCTGAAAACACAAACGAAAAGTGAAGCTGTTGGTTCCTCAACGTGTTCAGACGTGGTCAGAGAAGTGTGTGTGCGGTCAGGTGTTTGTGTGATTCAGACCTGCAGCGGCGAGCGGACAGTGATGACCTTGTTGCCCTCGGCGGCGTCGATCTGCAGCAGCACAGAAACCGCCTCCTGCAGCATCGGACCTCGGATGTTGTAGAGACGGCGACCCGGCTTGTCCACGGCGATGTTGGAGATCTCGCTGTATCCGGAGGGAACTGTGGGTTCAGAAACACGTCAGCCATCTTTAATCTTTATTCACACACCGACAGTTTTATTTAATGGACTGATTGACCCACGAACAGCCAGGCGACCACGCAAGGAGCTGGCCAACCATCAGGAGCAATATGCTATCGGAACAGCTCTACTTGGTAGGCTGAGCTTCTGATGTCCATGATCCGACTTTAAGGTGCCTCCTATAAAATTATAAATGGGCACGCTCCTTCCTACTTCCTACTTCCTTATCGAGCCCCCTCTCCTCTGGAATAACCTCCCTATGGACATCAGACAGTCTGATTCTGTGGAGGTCTTTAAATCCGAACTCAAAACCCATCTTTTTGGACCTAACTTTCAAATAGATAGTTATTCTTTTATTATTCAGCTGGTGGGTCGGTCTCAGTCTCAATGTATAATTTAAGCCTAGTAGTCCTGTTCCTCACATACTGTACGTAGTAGGCAGAAATGAATGTTGGTGTGACTGTAGGACTGAGATTGTGGTGAAAGTGAAAGTGAGGCGTTCTGACCGATGGTGAGGTTGAACAGGCAGCTCTCTTGGCGCTGCAGAGCCGACAGATTGCCCCGTGACGACGGTTCGAACATGGAGTGCTCCAGGTCCATGCTCTGATCCGTCGACAGCTCGTGTAGCTTCCCCTGCGCCGCTGAACCAACCGGCCTCAGGTTGGCGCTGTGCTGCACGATGAGAGGAATCCCGAGAGAGTTTCTGATGGTGAAGGGGGCCTTCTCCTTCAGAGAGTAGTCGAAGGTGGAGGCTGTGCCCTCTGAGAACGCCTGACCAAAACACAGCAGTGATAAATTAGTAAGGTTTATCTATAACTGGATATTCAGTCTTTGAATGAACACAATGATTTAAGCCTCAGAAGGTTTATAGTTCATGTTCTTAAAGGGACAGTGTGTAGGATGTGGTGACATCTAGTGGTGTGGTTGCAGATTGCAACCAACTGAGTACCGCTCCGCTCTGTCCTCCCTCTCAAAGACTGTGGTAGCGTGAGCCGCAGAGTGTTAAACCGTGGTAACGCCGTTGGCCTCACTCAGAGGCCATCCATACCATAATAACACTACTTTACCGAAGTTAGACGGCAGCTGCCGGTACCACGGTTTAGCGAAGCCCCCAAGACCTGCACAGGGCTTTGAAGCAAATTTTCGTAGACACTAAATAGACACTAGATAGTGATGGAAGACGATGGAAGTGATGTGTCGTACCTTGCTGAGGTTATAGAAGACATTATGTACCTTGCTGAGGTTATAGAAGATGTTATGTACCTTGCTGAGGTTGTAGAAGACGTTATGTACCTTGCTGAGGTTATAGAAGATGTTATGTACCTTGCTGAGGTTGTAGAAGACGTTATGTACCTTGCCAAGGTTGTAGAAGATGTTATGTACCTTGCTGAGGTTATAGAAGATGTTATGTACCTTGCTGAGGTTATAGAAGATGTTATGTACCTTGTTGAGGTTATAGAAGACGTTATGTACCTTGCTGAGGTTGTAGAAGATGTTATGTACCTTGCTGAGGTTGTAGAAGACGTTATGTACCTTGCTGAGGTTATAGAAGATGTTATGTACCTTGCTGAGGTTGTAGAAGACGTTATGTACCTTGCCAAGGTTGTAGAAGATGTTATGTACCTTGCTGAGGTTATAGAAGATGTTATGTACCTTGCTGAGGTTGTAGAAGACATTATGTACCTTGCTGAGGTTGTAGAAGACATTATGTACCTTGCTGAGGTTGTAGAAGATGTTATGTACCTTGCTGAGGTTGTAGAAGACGTTATGTACCTTGCTGAGGTTATAGAAGATGTTATGTACCTTGCCGAGGTTGTAGAAGATGTTATGTACCTTGCTGAGGTTGTAGAAGACATTATGTACCTTGCTGAGGTTGTAGAAGATGTTATGTACCTTGCTGAGGTTGTAGAAGACATTATGTACCTTGCTGAGGTTGTAGAAGACATTATGTACCTTGCTGAGGTTGTAGAAGATGTTATGTACCTTGCTGAGGTTGTAGAAGACGTTATGTACCTTGCTGAGGTTGTAGAAGATGTTATGTACCTTGCTGAGGTTGTAGAAGATGTTATGTACCTTGCCGAGGTTGTAGAAGATGTTATGTACCTTGCTGAGGTTATAGAAGACGTTGTGTACCTTGCTGAGGTTATAGAAGATGTTATGTACCTTGCTGAGGTTGTAGAAGACGTTATGTACCTTGCTGAGGTTGTAGAAGACGTTATGTACCTTGCTGAGGTTGTAGAAGACGTTATGTACCTTGCTGAGGTTATAGAAGATGTTATGTACCTTGCTGAGGTTATAGACGATGTTATGTACCTTGCTGAGGTTGTAGAAGACGTTGAGGCTGCACTGGGAGACGGTGATGTTCATGGTGTCTTTGGAGCAGATGTTGATGGCCGTGCGAGGTTCACGCAGAATGACGAAGTCGTCTCCGTGAACGGGACTCTTGTCCTGGACCGGGCTGTTCTTCATCTGCAGGAACAAACACAACGACTTTGAATATATGTATGTCTGAAATGAGCTGTATAAATAAACATGGTAGAAACAGCAGATTTACCTCCAGCTCCAGGTTCCATCTGCGTCTGCCGCCGTTGACTCGTTCGATCAGAGGCTCCCACACCGCATGGACCTCATTAAAGTAGTTCACCTGTAGACACACGGCAGGCGTCAACGTTATACAGCAGACATGATAATGAAACATCAGTATGGTGGACAGGCTTGTTGTTCTAGTCAGCAGCTGCAGCAATAACGTCTATTATCCTCCTTTAATTCATCAGAAACTGGTCAGTGTGAGTTCAGGTTCAGGTGTGAAGGACTGGTTCAGGTTCAGGTTCAGGTTCAGGTTCAGGTTCAGGTGTAAAGGACTGATTCAGGTTCAGGTTCAGATGTGAAGGATCAGTTCTCACCTCCAGCGTCATGTCGGCTCTGAGCTGCAGCAGAGACGACCAGTTTTTGGCCGATCCATTGAAGGAGGACTCGGCCAGCAGCAGAGGGACGGTCCGATGACCCAACCCGGACTCCAGAGTCACCTGGACCACCTGTTGGGGGGGACAGTACCTCGTCAACAGGAACCACATCTGATCTTGTGAAGTTTCAGAATAAAATCTTCTTTGAGTAGCTGAAATGTCGTACCTTGACCTCGGCGGTAAAGCTCTCGCCGTCGTTGCGCCCATCCTGCTCTCTGAAGCTCTCGGTGACCTCTGTGGCCTGGTCCACTCCCAGGAACCAGTAGTTACCGCCGTAGATGTTCATGACCGAACAGAGGTTGCCGACGTCCATCTTCGCCGCCGGACTCTGCTCTTCGTGCTGCTTCGCCGTCATGGCGGCTGTTATTGTCTTCACTGTGTTGAGGATGAACGGAGAGATCTGGAGGAGGAAGACATGGAGACGGTGAGTTTCTGTTACTTGTTCTGATGACATCACAGTGACATCACAGAGAGGACGACAGGTTGTAAACAAGCCGTTGATTTGGTGTGTTTCCTGGATCGTTGTGACCCATAAAGATAAAAACTGTGATGAATGAACGTACCTTCACAATGACTTCCTCCACCGTCACAGAGCCGCTCAGCGGTTGGTTCGGGTGGGTTTTGGTCTCCAAGGCGACTGAGCAGGGTTTCAACACCTATTGGACAGAGTCAGACTGATGAGTTGAGTTCTGGTTGAAGGCAGCATGTCAGTAAACCATACATAATAATATCAACAGGGATGGACGCCAAGATCTTTAAGCACTGGCCCCACAGGCCACCAAGCCTCTAAGGGAGCTTCCACATCAGGGACCCGGGCCCTGATCCGAGTCCACTTGTCCCCAAAGTCCAGTTCGTTTGATCGGGGACGGTTCGTCGATCGGTACTCTGAGTCCACTTGAAAAGGTGATCTGGAGTACGGTTCATGAGGACTCGGGTACGGTTCACATCAGGTGTGAAAGCCGGCCGTACCAAAACACGGAAGTGGACCACTATCTAACGCGAGTCACGTTAGCGAGTAGTTTTGTAACGGCGGGCTTTCTTCAACGCCGCCGGTCTCCTCCGAAATTGGTATACATACAAAACTGTTCCATATCTGTGACTGTATCAGCTGCTCAGCGGGCAGAGAGAAAGACGGGGTGGGGGGGTCGAGTCTTCACATCAAACTCGGTGAAATAAGAGTTTATTTTGGCCGAACCAGAGTTGGTGATTGTTGGAAAGACTAACGACGACGGTTTCGGTGTGTTTTAAGATGCTCCGCTGCTACAACAGCTGATCTCAACATAAACAAATACATGTGGACGATGACGCAAGTGTACTCGGGTACGGAACAACTTTACCGATGTGAAAGCTGAGCGAAGAGGGGGAACGCTACGGATCAATCATACCTTATGTGGAAACGCGCTGAATTTGGTGGCCAAGGTACATTTTTGGTGGCCCAAATGTAAACGCGTCTAAAAACTAGAGCCGTCAATCAATTAAAATATTGAATTGCGATTAATCGCAAAATAATCACACATTTTTCATCTGTTCAAAATGTACCATATTCATTCCATTGATGCTGCTCAGAGAGATCACAGTGACCGGCTCGTCTGACGACAGCACGGAGCTGAAGAGAACATTTATAATGCTTTCAAGCTCTACTCAGTAAAAATAAGTATTGGGGCGATGGGCATAAAAAATATGCTCAAATCATAACGCATGTGTCGGGTTTGCCATGTTATGATCTGAGCATATTGTTTAATGTTAAATGCAGTACCTGTGAGGGTTTCTGGATCAATATCTGTCTTTGTTTTGTGTTGTTAATTGATTTACAATAATAAATATATACATACAATTGCATTAAAGTAGCATATTTGTCCACTCCCATGTTGATAAGAGGATTAAATACTGGACTAATCTCCCTTTAAGGTTCATTTAGAACAGATAAAACATGTGATTAACTGGTTTTCTGAAACAGAGAAGGCAGTGGTCGACTGGAACTGTTCCTAAAAATGTTAAAATTTAAATAATTATTTATATGTTTTGTTATTCATTTTGTTTTTAATAGAGAGTGTCTAGGTATAAGATTTGTATTGTACAGGTTCCTATCTAATAAACTTTAAGTAGAACTGCTCCCCCTGTTGGATAATCTGCAGACTGAGAGGAGCTTCACGTGTCTGAGTGGTGTTTCATAAAAACTCCTAATGAAACTATGTGTTTTTAAAGAACCACGTCTTCAGTAGGAACCAACGGGCTTAGAGCTGAGAGCCACAGACAGGAAGTCAGACCGTATTTAAACCCTAATGAGTGACCCGCTGAGACTCGCTGTGTGGTCATGTGATCTTACGGTGGTGACGGCCGTGTCCTCCTTGTTTCGGATGAAGGGGCAGGCGAGGACTTTCAGCTCCCTCAGGTTGGCTCTGGTGTTCTGGGTCCCGTCCTCCTCAGCCTGCAGGGTGAAGTCACACTGGAACGAGGCCACGAGGGCGGGGGCGTCCGCCTTCATCAGGCTGGCCACGAACACCACCTCCGGGTCCACCACCACCGCCCGCAGACGAGTCCTGACCATGGAGGCTGCACAGAGGGAAGACAACCAGAGGTTAGATCATATCCTACCCTATTGTTAGGATTATAACAATGGCCCCGACCACGGCTCTGAAATATCAGTCAGTTAGAATCTATGGCCCCGACCATGAGTAATCAGAGCCGTGGTCGGGGCCATAGATTCTAACGTACTGATATTACAGAGCTGTGGTCGGGGCCCTGTTAAAATAAAGGTGTGTGTGTAACTATACTTATATGTTATCTCAGGGGTTTAAACCTGTCTGGGTCTCTCGGTCTTACCGGTCTTGGCGTCGGCTCGTGGCTCGGCGGTCTGTCTCAGCGGCAGTCTGTCGCTCGGTGCAGAGGCGGCGGCGGTCGGCGTTGAACTCTGCGGCAGAGCCTGCAGGAAGAAATCGGCGACGGCCATCAGAAACTCCACGCTGGCACACAGGTAGAGTTTCTGCAGCACCGCCACCACTTCCCGTTCCGCGGCGCTCTGCCGATACGTCACGTCTATCATCGCCTCGGGGCTCTCCCCGTCTCTCCGACCGACCATCCTGCAGCCACGAGGTAAACAACAACACACAACAGGTGGAGTTGAGGTGAGTTCACAGGGGAAGTTCACATTCTGCTTCTATTTGGAGAAACTAATCAGAATTAGTGTGACCGTATCGTCGGTTCTGCTCGACACACGCACACACAGAGAGAAACTAGAGGTCATGTGACCGTTACCGTGAGGTCACCCTCTCCACGCCGGTCCTCAGGTCGTCCAGCGTGCAGGCGTTGAGGATGGTGGTCACCTCCATGCTGCCGTTGTTCAGGATCCTCCCCGAAGTCTTCAGCAGGCGGAGGGCGAACTCGCCCAGTCGGAGGTTCTCCTGGTGCTGGAGGTCTGAGGACTGCAGGGAACAGGAACAACAGTCAGACACAGGATCCAACAACCTGGACCAGCTGATCCCGGACCGGCTGATCCCGGACCGGCTGATCCCGGACCGGCTGATTGCCGTTGTTATTTTTTTATCTCAATTTTTTTCTTCTTACTACTATTTATTTCATTTTATTTTATTTATGTTTTTTTTTACTGTTTTATTTATTTTTATATTATTTTAATTATGTTTTTTTTTCTACTTTATTTATTTTATTTTATTTATCTTTTTTTTTACTGTTTTATTTATTTTTATATTATTTTAATTATGTTTTTTTTTCTACTTTATTTATTTTATTTTATTTATGTTTTTTTTAATACTTTATTTATTTTTATTTTATTTAATTTATGTTTTTTTGTGTGTATATGTGAATATTGTATGTGTCTTATTATTTCATGTGTTTAGTGTGTTTCTAATGCTGGTGTCATTGCTGCGTTTAGTCTTATAACTATCAGTGTTATATTGATTGTTTCCTCTATTGTTGGGGGTGGGAGGGAAAAATGGATGAAAAAGAGAAGACTACTTATATTTGCGCTGTAATGTATATGCCACGCAATGTTCTTCCATTTAAAAAAATCCATATGAAATATATTTTTTGCACTGCATATATGTGCATATCTTTGATATTCAACTTGTTATGAACTCATAGATACCAAACACTTGATTGTGCTCCTTTCTGAGATTCAGACACTTTATTGTGATACTATATCTAGTCTTTGGGCAAACGGGACGACTGGAGTCTGGATGTGCTGACTGACCTGTTTCGGGTCGTTGCTGTACAGAACCAGACCAAGAGACTCGATGTTGAAGTTAAACTTCAAGGTCTCCAGAGCTTCCTCCTCCTCTTCCTCACCGCTGACAGACGGTTTCCCAACGTCACCTGAAGTCACAAGACATTAAACTAATCAGCAGAGAACCTAACATCAGTGTGTCTACATAATGATTATATGTATATATACTGTATATGTTAATATAGAGACCTGTCAGAGGGCTTTATATTAATATGTTTATATACTGTATATGTTAATATAGAGACCTGTCAGAGGGCTTTATATTAATATGTTTATATACTGTATATGTTAATATAGAGACCTGTCAGAGTGCTTCTATATTAATATGTATATATACTGTATATGTTGATATAGAGACCTGTCGGGGGTCTTTATATTAATATGTATATATACTGTATATGTTGATATAGAGACCTGTCGGGGGTCTTTATATTAATATGTATATATACTGTATATGTTAATATAGAGACCTGTCGGGGGGCCTCCGGCTGCCCGGAGCTGCAGACCGGCCTCCTGTCTCGGGGCGGTGGGCTCCAGACTGCCGGCCTCTCCCAGGTTCTCCATCAGGATCCTCAGCAGCACCTTCAGGTCGTCCTGACTCAGCTCCACCTGCAGGCCGAGCACAGACACGGCGCTCGTTACAGACACCGACACCACCCGACTCATCGCCTACGGCCGAGTCCTCCGTCTCTGTCTCTGCAGATGTCTCAGCACAGATACGAGTTTAGCCTAGCTTAGCATAAAGACTGGAAGCGGGGGGAAACTGCTAGCCTAGCCTGTACCTAGGGGTCTAATCAACACTACAGGAGGACAGACTGTACCTTCGGTGGTGAACATGTCAACTGGAACAGAGGAGTTAGAGACAGACAGGGTTTAGATCAGGTGTGTTATCAGGTGAGTTATTAGATCAGGTGTGTTATTAGATCAGGTGCGTCACCAGGTGTGTTATTAGATCAGGTGTGTTATTAGATCAGGTGTGTCATCAGGTGAGTTATTAGATCAGGTGTGTTATTAGATCAGGTGTGTCACCAGGTGTGTTATTAGATCAGGTGTGTTATTAGATCAGGTGTGTCATTAGATCAGATGTGTCATCAGGTGTGTTATTAGATCAGGTGTGTTATTAGATCAGGTGTGTCATTAGATCAGGTGTGTCATCAGGTGAGTTATTAGATCAGGTGTGTTATTAGATCAGGTGTGTCATTAGATCAGGTGTGTCATCAGGTGTGTTATTAGATCAGGTGTGTTATTAGATCAGGTGTGTCATCAGGTGAGTTATTAGATCAGGTGTGTTATTAGATCAGGTGTGTCACCAGGTGAGTCTAGTCTACGTTAGGATGAGGCTCATATGTCTGCTGTCACAATAATATTCATAGATGTGATTTGAAGAGATCTTCTTTAATCTGGAGAGACGATGATTCATCCTCCCTCCTCCTCCTCCTTCCCCTGTTCCTCCTCCTCCTCCTCCTCCTCCTCCTCTTCCTCCTCCTCCTCCTCCCCCTGTTCCTCCTCCTCCTCCTCCTCCTTCCCCTGTTCCTCCTCCTCCTCCTCCTCCTCCTCCTCCTCCTCCTTCCCCTGTTCCTCCTCCTCCTCCTCCTCCTCCTCCTCCCCCTGTTCCTCCTCCTCCTCCTCCTCCCCCTGTTCCTCCTTCTTCTCCTCCTCCTCCTCCTTCCCCTGTTCCTCCTTCTTCTCCTCCTCCTCCTCCTTCCCCTGTTCCTCCTCCTCCTCCTCCCCCTGTTCCTCCTTCTTCTCCTCCTCCTCCTCCTCCTCCTCCTCCTCCCCCTGTTCCTCCTCCTCCTCCCCCTGTTCCTCCTCCTCCTCCTCCTCCTCCTTCCCCTGTTCCTCCTCCTCCTCCTCCTCCTCCTTCCCCTGTTCCTCCTCCTCCTCCTCCTCCTCCTTCCCCTGTTCCTCCTCCTCCTCCTCCTCCTCCTTCCCCTGTTCCTCCTCCTCCTCCTCCTCCTCCTTCCCCTGTTCCTCCTCCTCCTCCTACCTTCATGGGCTTCAGATCTCCATCGATCTCCACGGCGACCATCTTCTTGTACCAGGAGGCTGCCAGGTTCCTCTTGACGTTCAGCTGCAGGTTGACCGGTTCCAGCAGCTCGGTGCTGGGTTGACCCGACGCCGGATCCATACAGGTCCTGATGGACAACCAGAGTCCAGAAACAGTTTCTAAACTTGTCTTGAAGATCTGATCTTATTAACATTCATGAACAGTCTCTGGTTTCAGGTTGTTTCTGAGTCTGACTGACCTGGAGAGCTTGAGGTGCGTCAGCTGGACGTCCATGTTGTCGATGACGGCCGGCAGCGGGCATCCGTCGACGGGCAGCAGGGAGAAGCTGTTCCCCACCGTGATCAGACCCAGGTCCATCACAAGTGCATCATGGGAGGTGGAGGACTGGGGGATGATGATGAGCGGAGCCTTCAGCTTGATGTCCATGGACAGACGGAAGCTCTTCTGGGCCAAATCCCGAACGCTGGACGCCGCCTTCTCCGCCGCCTGAGCCGTGGCGGCGCTCAGAGCTTCTTTGGCCGTCTGGAAGTTGTTGGTGAAGTTCTGAATGAAACGACATAAAACAGAAATACAATTAAAGTAAGAAGAGCCGAAGGTAAAACGTGCTTCTCTGAGCGGCGTGGAACTCACCAGCAGAGACATGATGAACTTGTGCAGGTAGACCACCTGGATGCAGCCCACGTTCAGCTTCACCCTGCCGTCGGTTCTGGAGGTGTCGGCGTAGCCGGCGCCCTCCGTGGCTTTGGGAGTCAGACTCATGGTGAAGCTGAACACCTCGTCACCCACGATGGAGATCGCCTGAAGGACACAAACATCGTGAGTCTGAGGGAGTCTGAGGGAGTCTGAGGGAGTCCGGGGTAGTCTGAGGGAGTTCGGGTAGTCTGAGGTAGTCCAGGGTAGTCTAAGGGAGTCTGAGGGAGTCTGAGGGAGTCGGAGGGAGTCCAGGGTAGTCTGAAGGAGTCTGAGGGAGTCCAGGGTAGTCTAAGGGAGTCTGAGGGAGTCCAGGGTAGTCGGAGGTAGTCTGAGGGAGTCTGAGGGAGTCTGAGGGAGTCTGAGGGAGTCTGAAGGAGTCTAAGGGAGTCTGAGGGAGTCCAGGGTAGTCGGAGGTAGTCTGAGGGAGTCTGAGGGAGTCTGAAGGAGTCTAAGGGAGTCTGAGGGAGTCCAGGGTAGTCGGAGGTAGTCTGAGGGAGTCTGAGGGAGTCTGAAGGAGTCTAAGGGAGTCTGAGGGAGTCCAGGGTAGTCACAGTGAGACATCTGATTGACCTTCTTGTGGATGCTTTTGGGATCAACGTTGAGGACGATGAAATCTCTCAGGCGGGCTGAGATGTGAGTTTGTGGTCCTTGCATCAGCAGAGAGCCGTTAATACCTGGAGGACACATCACATCAGGTACATCAGGTACATCAGGTACATCAGGTACATCAGGGTCAGCGGAGACCAACGAGGGCAGACAAAAAACTCAGCGGTGATTCGGTACCTTGGATCTTGATGTCGGCCATGTTGCAGCTCTGGTCGCACACCAGGACGTTGAAGGCTCCCAGCGTCATCATCACCTTCAGGTCGATGATGTCACTATCGACAGGTGACACCAGGGCGGCTGACGGGAAACACAACACGTTAAAACCAGTCCGGCAGATTTATGGAGAAGATATCTGAGCTCATTATGTGTGTGTGAGTGATGGACTGACTGGACTTGGCAGACACCGTCTTGTCCTCTGTCTTCGGTCTGATCTCTCTCTCTGGAGACGCCACGCTGCCGGACGACAGCGCCGCCGACAGGAAGTTGATGGCTGACAGCAGAGCCTCAGTGTGGAGCATGAGGTCGAGAGAGGTGAAAGTCACCTGGAGAGAAAGAGAGAGAGTAAATGAGTGTAATATTAATCCAACCCTTTTAGTGATGACGTCATGATGAGGTCATGATGAGGTCATCACGGTGTTAGCTGGAGGCTAACGCTAGCAGTGGGCTAAAGCTCCACATCTAAATGTCCTCTGTGTTGTTGTCTGAATCCAGATCTCAGACATTAGAGATGAGTAACTGTGATCGGAGCTCTAGAGCTACAATATCAGAGAAGCGTTTCAGAGACGGAGAGAAATGATGCTAATATTTAGCCTTCTGCTAACAGCAGCTAACGTGAGCCGTTAGCTGCTGTTAGCAGAAGGCTAATCTATTAGCATCCCTTTCTCTCCGTCTCTGAAACGCTTCTCTGATATTGTCCGACTCTCTTTGTGACTGACTTTACTGAAGGAGAGTTAACTAGAGACATCCAGAGATCTATACGCCCTCAGTTTATCTTTACAGCGCTGCCGTTGGCCACCGGCCCGCTGGCTACCGGCCCGCTGGTCACCGGCCCGCTGGTCACCGGCCCCTTGGCCTCCAGCCCGCTGGCCACCGGCCCGTTGGTCACCGGCCCGCTGGCCACCGGCCCGTTGGTCACCGGCCCGCTGGTCACCGGCCCGTTGGTCACCGGCCCGCTGGTCACCGGCCCGTTGGCCTCCAGCCCGCTGGCCACCGGCCCGCTGGTCGGACGCAAGGCTGCTTAGCTAGCTTAGCTCGCTAATTCCATCATGCTACAGGAAATGAGTCCAACAGAGGACAGCGCCGGGTCGCGGTCCCTCTGCCTCACTCCTCGCCGCCAGGAGACGACTTCACCGGGAGGAGAGCAGGCGTTAGCTAGCTAGCTGGTCAACTCAACAAACACATGAACCGATTATCAGTGTGTGTGTGTGTGTGTGTGTGTGTGTGTGTGTGTGTGTCTGTGCTGATGAACTGTCACTCACGTTGATCATCTGCTCCGTGTTTTTGTAGACTGTGGAGAAGTTCGGCCCTGAGCGGTCGGCCTGAGGAAACACAGTCAAACAAACAGGAAGTTAAAGTAAAGTCTCCGTTAACGGATCGTCTCCTGCTCCGACAGACGTCAGCACACCTGTGTGGGTCTCACCTTTAAATACTGCACTTTGAGCAGCTCAGCTCCAGACGCCACAGAAGAGCTGATGAGACACAGCGGCTCACCACTCGAGTCTGAAACCAGATGAAACCAAAGAATCACATCGTCAACGCCAACGCTGCTGTACGTGTTTCACCATATGTACCAGAACACTGCTCGTTTAAACAGGAAATAGTTATCATAGAGAACACTAGAGAACACTAAAGGACACCATAGAGAACACTAGAGGACACCATAGAGAACACTAGAGGACACCATAGAGAACACTAAAGGACACCATAGAGAATAATAAAGGACACCATAGAGAACACTAGAGGACACCATAGAGAACACTAGAGGACACCATAGAGAACACTAAAGGACACCATAGAGAACACTAGAGGACACCATAGAGAACACTAGAGGACACCATAGAGAACATTAAAGGACACCATAGAGAACATTAAAGGACACCATAGAGAATACTAGAGGACACCATAGAGAACACTAGAGGACACCATAGAGAACACTAAAGAACACCACAGAGAATAATAAAGGACACCATAGAGAACACTAGAGGACACCATAGAGAACATTAAAGGACACCATAGAGAACATTAAAGGACACCATAGAGAATACTAGAGGACACTATAGAGAACACTAGAGGTCACCATAGAGAACACTAAAGGACACCATAGAGAATACTAGAGGACACTATAGAGAACACTAGAGGACACCATAGAGAACACTAAAGGACACCACAGAGAACATTAAAGGACACCATAGAGAACATTAAAGGACACCATAGAGAATACTAGAGGACACTATAGAGAACACTAGAGGTCACCATAGAGAACACTAAAGGACACCATAGAGAATACTAGAGGACACCATAGAGAACACTAGAGGACACCATAGAGAACACTAAAGAACACCACAGAGAATAATAAAGGACACCATAGAGAACACTAGAGGACACCATAGAGAACATTAAAGGACACCATAGAGAACATTAAAGGACACCATAGAGAATACTAGAGGACACTATAGAGAACACTAGAGGTCACCATAGAGAACACTAAAGGACACCACAGAGAACATTAAAGGACACCATAGAGAATACTAGAGGACACCATAGAGAACACTAGAGGACACCATAGAGAACACTAAAGAACACCACAGAGAATAATAAAGGACACCATAGAGAACACTAGAGGACACCATAGAGAACATTAAAGGACACCATAGAGAACATTAAAGGACACCATAGAGAATACTAGAGGACACCATAGAGAACATTAAAGGACACCATAGAGAACATTAAAGGACACCATAGAGAATACTAGAGGACACTATAGAGAACACTAGAGGTCACCATAGAGAACACTAAAGGACACCACAGAGAACATTAAAGGACACCATAGAGAACATTAAAGGACACCATAGAGAATACTAGAGGACACTATAGAGAACACTAGAGGTCACCATAGAGAACACTAAAGGACACCATAGAGAATACTAGAGGACACCATAGAGAACACTAGAGGACACCATAGAGAACACTAAAGAACACCACAGAGAATAATAAAGGACACCATAGAGAACACTAGAGGACACCATAGAGAACATTAAAGGACACCATAGAGAACATTAAAGGACACCATAGAGAATACTAGAGGACACTATAGAGAACACTAGAGGTCACCATAGAGAACACTAAAGGACACCAGAGAGAATACTAGAGGACACCACAGAGAACATTAAAGGACACCATAGAGAACACTAAAGGACACCATAGAGAACATTAAAGGACACCAGAGAGAATACTAGAGGACACCATAGAGAACATTAAAGGACACCATAGAGAATACTAGAGGACACCATAGAGAACACTAGAGGACACCATAGAGAACACTAAAGGACACCATAGAGAATACTAGAGGACACTATAGAGAACATTAAAGGTCACCATAGAGAATACTAAAGGACACCATAGAGTAAACTAGAGGACACCATAGAGAACACTAAGGGACACCATAGAGGACACTAAAGGACACCAAAGAGAACACTAGAGGACACCATAGAGGACACTTAAGGACACCATAGAGAACACTAGAGGACACCATAGAGGACACTAAAGGACACCATAGAGGACACTAAAGGACACCATAGAGAGCACTAGAGGACACCATAGAGAACACTAGAGGACACCATAGAGAACACTAAAGGACACCATAGAGGACACTAAAGGACACCATAGAGAACACTAAAGGACACCATAGAGAGCACTAGAGGACACCATAGAGAACACTAAAGGACACCATAGAGAGCACTAGAGGACACCATAGAGAACACTAGAGGACACCATAGAGGACACTAAAGGACACCATAGAGAGCACTAGAGGACACCATAGAGAACACTAGAGAACACTAGAGAACACCATAGAGGACACTAAAGGACACCATAGAGAGCACTAGAGGACACCATAGAGAACACTAGAGGACACCATAGAGAACACTAAAGGACACCATAGAGGACACTAAAGGACACCATAGAGAACACTAAAGGACACCATAGAGAGCACTAGAGGACACCATAGAGAACACTAAAGGACACCATAGAGAGCACTAGAGGACACCATAGAGAACACTAGAGGACACCATAGAGGACACTAAAGGACACCATAGAGAGCACTAGAGGACACCATAGAGAACACTAAAGGACACCATAGAGAGCACTAGAGGACACCATAGAGAACACTAGAGAGCACTAGAGAACACCATAGAGGACACTAAAGGACACCATAGAGGACACTAAAGGACACCATAGAGAGCACCATAATGTAACCACCCTTCATTCACAGAGGCTCTGACCTTTGAACTCCAGGCACTTCATGGTGATCTTGTTGATGAACGCTGTGGCACACATGTCGTACTTCCTGACTTTAGTGTTGATGCCCAGGTGAGCGACATGAAAGACCAGGAAAGGTAACTCCTGCTGCTCTCTGGGCTTCTTCAGCGTTAGCAACACCTGGAAGAGGAAACAGGAAACAGAATCAGCAGAACGCCGCCATGTTGGAGTAAATAGACAAACGTTTCCTGTTTTAGTTTCATGGTTTCTGATGTTTCACAGACTTTCGTACTTCTTTGATTTCGAAGTTCAGGAGAATGTTGATGGTGTTTTCAGTCAGACCGCCGTTGGTGGCGGCCGACACGCCGTCAGATCCCGTCTGTGACGACACCACCTCCACCTGCTGCTCAGCAAGCTCCGCCTTCTCTGAGGAGGGAAAATAGTCATTCAAATATATATATATACCTCTGTCTTCAGATCTTCAGACGATCTTCAGGTGATTTTAACCAGGTGAGTCTAGAACTCAAAGGTAAAGTAAGGTATTCTATGATCCCCTTTCCTGTTAGTAACCATGGTGATGTGTTTAGTGGGCGTATAAATCACAGTGTTAGCTGGAGTCTTTGCTTTGGTTAGCCTCCAGCTAACACCGTGACCTCATCATGACGTCCACACATTAAGGGTCTATATGATCAGTGTTGATGATGACCGGAGATGTGGTGTTTAAAGTAAATAAAGAGTTCCTCTCAGATCTCCCATCATGCACTGGGTGAAGTTACCTTGAGCCACCTGTCTCTTGACGTCCATGCTGTGCTCCTTACTGCCCTCCCCGATGTTCTCCACCAGGATCTTCATCAGCACACCGAGGTCCTCGTTGCCCAGACTCATCTGACGAACACACAACAGGTTTATATCTGACTCTGGAAAGAACACTTAAATCACAGTTTTAAACCACAGCGAACGAGTGAGACCTACGTTGAGGGACCGCAGGACTCCCTGGACCTGGACTCCGGGGATCTTGGTGAACCAGGAAGCAGCCAGGTTCCTGGTGACGAGCAGCTCTAGGTTGATTGGCTGGAGGATCTCGATGTCCTGGTGGGACGAGTCCTGCTGCAGCGTGGTTCTAAAAACACGTTCAGTCAACATTTAATCAGCTTCCTGTTCTCTGTTGGGTCGTCATGGTTTGTTCAGATACTAAAATGGTGTGTTTGAATATTTCTACATCCTGGGGTCCCTAAACAGTCTTGAATTCCATAAATCGGGTCTGGCTTTAAAGCTGAGACTCTGGTGGTTCCAATGAGCCCAACTGGATTCATGTGTGATGATGTTAGTCCCCATAGGAGACATTTCATTGACCTCACTGTATAAAATGACCTGTGGTGACCTCTAGGATAATCACAGCCTCATGAAACTTTACAGCCACAAACTAGAGACCTAGAGCATTCAGAGGATGGATGGATAAGACTAGAGACCTAGAGCATTCAGAGGATGGATGGATCAGACTAGAGACCTAGAGCATTCAGAGGATGGATGAATCAGACTAGAGACCTAGAGCATTCAGAGGATGGATGGATCAAACTAGAGACCTAGAGCATTCAGAGGATGGATGGATCAAACTAGAGACCTAGAGCATTCAGAGGATGGATGGATCAGACTAGAGACCTAGAGCATTCAGAGGATGGACGGATCAGACTAGAGACCTAGAGCATTCAGAGGATGGATGGATCAAACTAGAGACCTAGAGCATTCAGAGGATGGATGGATCAAACTAGAGACCTAGAGCATTCAGAGGATGGATGGATCAGACTAGAGACCTAGAGCATTCAGAGGATGGATGGATCAAACTAGAGACCTAGAGCATTCAGAGGATGGATGGATCAAACTAGAGACCTAGAGCATTCAGAGGATGGATGGATCAAACTAGAGACCTAGAGCATTCAGAGGATGGATGGATCAAACTAGAGACCTAGAGCATTCAGAGGATGGATGGATCAAACTAGAGACCTAGAGCATTCAGAGGATGGATGGATCAGACTAGAGACCTAGAGCATTCAGAGGATGGATGGATCAGACTAGAGACCTAGAGCATTCAGAGGATGGATGGATCAGACTAGAGACCTAGAGCATTCAGAGGATGGATGGATCAAACTAGAGACCTAGAGCATTCAGAGGATGGATGGATGGATCAAACTAGAGACCTAGAGCATTCAGAGGATGGATGGATCAGACTAGAGACCTAGAGCATTCAGAGGATGGATGGATCAAACTAGAGACCTAGAGCATTCAGAGGATGGATGGATCAGACTAGAGACCTAGAGCATTCAGAGGATGGATGGATGGATCAAACTAGAGACCTAGAGCATTCAGAGGATGGATGGATCAGACTAGAGACCTAGAGCATTCAGAGGATGGATGGATCAAACTAGAGACCTAGAGCATTCAGAGGATGATTGGCTTTGGACATTTTTCAGAAATGTTTCCGTTCTTTTTCATATATCTTTTCTGAGGTTTTTTGGACGTTATTTTGGAAAAAAAAATTTCGGACATCTGTCGGATATTTTGGGAATTTTTTTTAAAACTTTTTTTTCTTTACTTTTTTTGGACATTTTTCAGACATTTGTTGGACATTTTTCTGAGTTTTTGGGGATGTTATTTTGGACATTTCTTTGGACATTTTTCGATTTTTTCAGACATTGTTTTTTTTTTAATTTTTCTTGACTTTTGTCGGATATTTTTGGAAATTTTTTAAAACTTTAAAAAAAAAGAATTTGGGACATTTTTCAGACATTTTTTCGGACTTTTGTTGGACTTTTTTTTAAAAATTTTTAGAAATTTTTCAGACTTTTATTTTTACATTTTTGGACATTTTTTTTTCTTTTTGATGGCTTTCCTAGCTAGATTGACAATAAGGGAGTTTCTAAGCAGTTTACACAACAGAAGTGCTCGCCATCCAATTGCTGAAAAATGCCAATTCTTGCAGAAATCTCAAAAAGATTTTGATCCCAAATCACAGCATGTATTTTTTTATGTTGTTCCTCAAGGTCTTGGTGTCTTAATGTGGTATTTTGGAGGGATTATTGAGCATTTTTATCAATTCTCCGGTGGTAAAAAATGGTTAAATTCAGCACCAAATCTGTGTAAAAAAAGGTATCAACCCCAAAAACTGCTGCAACAACTTATGAGACATAAGCACAGATTCACTGACGCAGTGATTCACTGACGCAGTGATTCACAGGGCTTTAAAGAACAACATCTTTTCACTTCTACTGAATTGTTATTCAGTGTTGCTACCTGGAGAGCTTCAGCTGCGTCAGCTTCACGTCCATCTTGTCCACCACCGCCGGCAGAGAGAAACCTTCCGCCGGCAGCAGAGAGAAGCTGTTCCCCACCGTGATCAGACCCAGGTCCACCACCACGGCATTATGGGAGGTGGAGGACTGGGGGATGATGATGAGCGGAGCCTTCAGCTTGATGTCCATGGACAGACGGAAGCTCTTCTGGGCGAAGCCCCGAACGCTGGACGCCGCCTTCTCCGCCGCCTGAGCCGTGGCGGCGCTCAGAGCTTCTTTGGCCGTCTGGAAGTTGTCGACGAACATCTGAAGAACAGAAAGACATCATCGGGAGTGAGGACGACAAAAACGACACCAGCGTCACGTGATGAAGACGAGGAGAAAACGTCATGAAGGAGCAAGGTCAAGAGGGAGTCGATGTGAGGCGTTCACTGCCTGCACGGAGTGTACGCCGTCATTTCTGTTTCAGAAACCTTCAGAGGGATAGTGTATATATTATATATATATAATTTAGGTGAACATTAGTTGCTTAATTTTCTTCTTATAACGATTCTTTTGTTGTTGTTTTTGAAAGTTTTTGAAACAAAAATGAAATTCAAAAAGTTCCATTTCAAAGGAAGGAAGTGAGGTCACACAGGCAGAGGTCATGTGACTGACGGGAGGGAGGGGGGGGTGGCAGTGAGGGGACGGGGGGGGGTAATGATGGCGGCTGAGTGAGTTGCATAGCACGTATGGAGGAAGTGAGTTCTGATAAGTGTCGCATGAAAAGCATTCCTTCATCCCTCCGTCGACCTGTCGGCATCCTACAAAACATCGCGTTTTGGCGAGGATCGAGCGAGAATTCGGCGTTCTCGCAGGCTCAGACGGGTAGAGTTCAAAGCTGTTAAGTGGTGGCAGGTGGTTTGAGGTGATTTTTCAGATTTCATGAATGCTGTGGTGTATTAATCAAACACTGACGAGGCTGGAGTCACGGTTCGGTGGCATTTTGGCTAAAAGGTGAAAAATCTCTCTTCTTTTTGTTAAACAAGACTCGGTCTAAACCCCGTACAGGTCTGGACCGCGTTCGGTCAGTCTGTGAATTTGTGGCTAAAGAGTTCCATTAATAGTCAGCAGCCATGTCTCTAATGTTAAATCCAGCGTTAGATGTCCACCAGGTCCGGCGAGGACACTAGAGGACGCCATGGATGTATAAAGAGAAATGGATACAGCGTTGGAGGCAAAGCCCCGTTCACTCCTATGAAAGCTGCTCAGTGACTCATGAAAGTCGGTAGCAGCGGTCTGCTATACATAGCAACGGTCTGCTATACGTAGCAACGGTCTGCTATACATAGCAACGGTCTATTATACATAGCAACGGTCTGTTATACGTAGCAACGGTCTGCTATACGTAGCAACGGTCTGTTATACGTAGCAACGGTCTGTTATACGTAGCAACGGTCTGTTATACGTAGCAACGGTCTGTTATACGTAGCAACGGTCTGTTATACGTAGCAACGGTCTGCTATACGTAGCAACGGTCTGCTATACGTAGCAACGGTCTGCTATACGTAGCAACGGTCTGCTATACGTAGCAACGGTCTGTTATACGTAGCAACGGTCTGCTATACGTAGCAACGGTCTGTTATACGTAGCAACGGTCTGCTATACGTAGCAACGGTCTGTTATACGTAGCAACGGTCTGTTATACGTAGCAACGGTCTTCTATACATAGCAACGGTCTGCTATACATAGCAACGGTCTGCTATACGTAGCAACGGTCTGCTATACATAGCAACGGTCTATTATACATAGCAACGGTCTGCTATACGTAGCGACGGTCTGCTATACGTAGCGACGGTCTGTTATACGTAGCGACAGTCTGTTATAAATAGCTCTGATGTTAGTGAATATTTAGTTTTCTGCTCTCCGATTTCAAACTGAGTTCCAACATGTCGTTGACGACTAAAAAGCAGCTGTGCTAGTCGAGGGTAAACCGCGTCCTGTTGACAACATGAAACCAGGTGATATTTAAGGGGGACTGAAGGTGCAGTGGAGTCGCTGAGTGAAGCTAAAGCAGAAGGTTTGATGCAGTTCAGAGCTGCATGCTGGAAGCTGTACCTCGTCAGCAGACGCATACTGAAAGCTAAAAGAAGCCTGGAAGAACAAAACACATCAACAAGACGAGAAACATGAGACACAAGAAACTGTAGAGAGAAGCATGCAACAAGAAACAGGAAACAGGAAACACAGCATGTTCAGTTGTCACAATAAGAAACACATCACACTTTAAAGTTCACTTTAAAAGCCGCTAGATGGCGCTGCGGTAGCGCTGCCGCCATTTTGGACTGAAAATGAGTGTGTGTCCGTGGACGTATAAAGAGACGTCTGTAAATCAGAGGATGTAAATCAACTTCCAGCAGGAACACTGAAATATTCCTCATTTAAATCACGATGTTCTAAAAGCTCATATTTCATCTGTCAGTGACTTTATGTTGAAATGATCAGACAAAAACATCACGATACGCTCAGTACAAACAAATCTACGTATAACACTTCTAAATATATATAAACTACTGCAACTGAAAACACAAACCAACAAATACATACAGACAATAAATGTGTCTATGTATAAATATGAATCTTTGAGTTTATAAGTTAAATTGTGCATAATATGTATATTTGTGTTTATATGTATATTTGTGTTTATATGTATATTTGTGTATATGTGTACATTTGTGTGTATATCTATATCTGTGCATATATATGTATACTTGTGTATATGTACATTTGTGTATATATACAAAAATATATATATATATATACACACACACACACACACAGATATACACACATACATATATAGATACACAAAAATACACATCTATGTATATTTGTGTATATATACACAAATAGATGCTGTGTAAATACTGTAGATACCTGTATAAATATGATATGCATGTATATAGATGTATAATATCTGACCAGCAGCGACATGAGGAACTTGTGCAGGTAGACTATCTGGATGCAGCCCAGACGCATCGTGACCTTCCCGTCCACCCTCGACGTGTCCGTGTAACCGTCCCCCTCCGTCGCCCCCGGAAACAAGGAGAGTTTGAAGCTGAACACCTCCTCGCCCATGATGGACACCGCCTGCAGGGGGAAGAAGAGGAGGGGGGAGGAAGAACGAGGGGAGGAAGAGGAGAGGTGAGGAAGAACGAGGTCAGCATCATCTCATATAAAGCTTTAATGAATAATAATGAATACAGAACGGCACAGCGACGACAATACAATATGAGGTCGTGACCTTTCTGTGGATGGTTCTGGGGTTGACGTCTGTGACCACGATGTCTCTGAGTCGAGCGAACACCTCCGTCTCCTTCGCCCGCACCAACACCGACGCATCGATACCTGCAGGCGTCACATGATCATTTAACCCACTAAACAAGTCACCATGGTTACTAACAGGAAAGGGCTTGAACGGTCACTTTACTCCTTCAGATTGAATGAAACCATGTGTTCGTACCTTGGACTCTGATGTCAGCGATGCTGCAGCGATCGTCACACACCTCCACGTGGAAACAACCCAACATGGCGAACAGCTTGAAGCTGAACACGCCGCCATCTTTGGCTCCTTTAGACACTGCAGAGACACGAGTCAAAGGTGCTTCCTGTCAGATACAGAACATGAGACGGGGACAACACCTGTGAGCAGACAGTATGGACTCACCTGTCCGGCCCTGTCCGGGCTTCTCCACCTGTTTTTTGTTGTCCCGGTCGCGGGTGGCGGTGAGTTGCGACGGCATGGCGCTGTTCAAGTAGTTGATGGTTGACAGCAGAGCTTTAGTGTGAAGGAGGAAGTCCAGAGAGGAGAACTCTACCTGAAACACCAGCAGGGAAACAGCTGTGAGACACCTGTCAACACCTGGTTATTTCATATATGGATCCTGCCATCTGTTGCTATGGA
Source organism: Sebastes fasciatus (assembly GCF_043250625.1). Classification (NCBI taxonomy): domain Eukaryota; kingdom Metazoa; phylum Chordata; class Actinopteri; order Perciformes; family Sebastidae; genus Sebastes; species Sebastes fasciatus. The sequence goes on along the minus strand of NC_133796.1, from coordinate 1,560,680 downwards.
AACCTCGTCCACCCACCTTCAGTGTTTGCTCCGTGTTGTTGAACAGCGTCTGGAAGCTGGGACCGCCGGGGTCGGCCTGTCGGACAGACACACAAAAACATGTTCACATCTGGAATCGGACGTAACATCAGCGTTACATCATCAGCGTTACATCATCAGTGTTACATCATCAGCATTTCATCATCAGCAGCATTACATCATCAGCATTACATCATCAGCATTTCATCATCAGCAGCATTACATCATCAGTGTTACCCATCACTCCCCAAACAAACAAACTTGTGTTTGCGCTCACCTTGATGAACTCCACCTTCAGCAGGTCGGAGCCCTGCTTCTCCGAGGAGCTGATCAGGTGGAGAGGATGGTTCCTGCCGTCTGAACAAAAAAACACACCAACAACACACATTTTAAAGGGACTGTTTGTAAGAATCAGAAATGTCTTGTTAACAGCTTCACCTGTGTCCGTTAAGTCAACTAAAGTCAGCGTACTGTTGCTGGCGCTTGTGCTCGCTCTACATAGACATGAAGGAGCATCGCTCAACACAGTGAGGAGACACACGTCAGCTAAAAGCACAATATCACTCTATATTTCAGCTGCTTGGCAGTAATGTTAGCTGACCAGACCAAGGTCTCTCCGTGAATCAATGCTGATCCTAGTGTTGGCTTTTCCCGCCTCAGCCTCCCGACCGCGGCCGGAGGGAATGGGGGAGACACCGGAGTTTTGGTCGGAGACTACAACGTGTCTCTCTGCAGAGCTCCGTCACATTCCGTTCGGTTCGGTATGTGACTTCCCTTCGGTACGCACAGTGACCTAAACTATCAGAACAGTCTATTAAAGTCTACTACTCGAACATGCGGAAAATAAATTCTTAAACAAAAAATAAAATAAAAAAACTTTTAAAACTTTATTTTAATCGTCACATACATGAACTTTGACCTCTGCATTGAACCCATCCTGAGCTTTAGGAGCAGTGGGCTGCTGTGAAGCGCCCAGGATGCAACCTGGGGTTCAGTGTCTTGCTCAACGATACTTGCAGACAGCCGGGGATCGAACCGCCAACCTTGTGATTGAAGGACGACCCGCTCTACCCCCGAGCCAGTCTTACCGAGAAAGTTTTGGCAGAGCAGCAGTTATTGTCTATCAGCTGTAGCATGCTAGTCGGCTTAGCCCATTATCCCGTTAGTCAAACTCAGTGGACAACGTGGACAACGATTTGAGTCTAAATGAACGCCGACATTGTTCAACTGAAGTCGGGTTTATCTGTTGATACATTACTACAAACATTTAATAAACAACGGCATCCCCAAAAGTGCCAATTAGCAGAACAAGACAAAAATAGAGTGGACGGCAAGTCCTTCTCCCCACAGCAAGAGAAGACTCCAGGTTCAGGCCCGTGGACGACCAGAAGTTCATATCACGGTGTAAAGATGTTGACATCAGTCAGCTATATGTTACCTGGTACGTCACAGTAGTCGAGCGTGACTCTGCGCAGGTATGAAGTGATACTCATGTCGAAGCTCCGCGTCTTCCCTTCGGCTCCCAGCTGGCAGACGCTGAGGGACAGGACGGTCTTCTCCTGGTCCACCTGCCGGGTCAGCTCCAACAGCACCTGAACACACCCCACACACTACTGTCTCACATGGACGCACTATATAGAACTTCACGCTGTTATAAAGGCTGATGAGTCACATGACCTGAGACCAGAGAAACAAACAAACCTCTTTGACTTCAAACTTGAAGTGAAGGTCGATGAGTTCCTCCAGAGCCGAGCGCTGGTGATCTTCATCTGTCGACTTCTCACTGGTGTCTTCATCTGAATCTAAAACACAGCAGCAATAAAACAGATTATAACATGATGATAATAATTATTATTTATAATAGTTTAATAGTGATAAACAGATGGACTGTTTTTACTCCCTCAGTTTGTTACATAAATCACTAAATGTAAGAAACAGATCCGTGACTTTACCAGTGGAATGAAAATACATGAAAAGTAATTTTCTATTTGGTAATTCTTTGTTTCAGTATTAGTTTTCATGATTTAACAATGTTAAACAGCCAATCAGAGTGTGGGCAGCACTGACCTGTTTCCAAGGTGTTCAGGAGGGCGTTGTGAAGGCTGAGCGCCCGCGGTCTGGCCTCGGCCAAGGACAGCCCCTACATCAGGAAACACGCCCAAATATGGTGATATCAGTCCGGAGCTGCAGTCCCACTGTGATTCCCAACTTCCCACGTCACTCCTCAAACTTCTCCCATCTCTTCCCAAAACATACCGACAACTTCCCAAAACATTTCTCTTCAATCTTTCAAACTTCTGTCCTTCACTCCCATAAACTCCCCCAAACTCCCATAACTCCCCCAAACTCCTCCTTCCAATCTTTTCGTTTGTCCACAACCTTCCCCTGTCACACATCCTGCCCTCACCCCGTCACTCCCCTTCCCTCAACTTGGTACAGAACGCTGAACGCAGAAGTGGGCGTAATCACAGTAGAACCGGATTGTACCAAGTGTACCTTCTCTGTGGGGGTGGAAGGTGGGGAGCCCATGTTGGGCAGTGGGATGCTGTCGACCAGATCCAGAACATTGTGGATCTTCTGGTCTGAGATCTTAACGTGCAGCAGCGGCAGCTCCCCCGACACCTTGAACCTGCAGCACAGACAGCCCAAGATTAGTGACAAAACGTGTACGGGTCAGTCAGCAGGCGAGTCAGCAGACAGACCGGACACCTGTCCACAGGTAAGACTCGTACCTGGGCATCCTGGCGTCCTTCTCCACCATGCACTTGGCCAGCTGGACAGTGAAGTCCATTGGCTGGAGGATGTGTTGGACTGATGAACCCTGCAGCCTAGCTGACTTCCACGCCTCACCTGGAATTAATTTACAACTGATTTAATGAGATATGGACTTACAAGCAGTTGTGTAGTTGTATATATGTGTGTGTGTGTGTGTGTGTGTGTGTGTGTGTGAGTATTACTCGTGTACCTGATTTGCTGTAGAGCACCTGGACTCGTCGTAGCTCCACGTTGTATCTCTCATAAGCTCGATCCATGATTTCCTCCAGAGAGGAGAAGGAGGATGAAGACGAACCACTCTGCTCAACACTGTTCAACTACAAACACACACATGTTCCACCACACTTAACAAACTGAACAAACAGCTGTGTACGCAGGCCAACATCTGGGCAGTGAAAACATCCGACCCTTGTCTTAAACAAGTCAACAAGTTCCCCTTGGGATAATAAAAGTTCTATCTCATCCTAAATGTGTTGTAAAGCCCAAAGAAAAAAACAAACTTTGATAAGACCCATCACCGAAAATAAAAAAAAGAACTGACCTGTAGGCTGCCGAAGTCTACGATGATGAGGTCCGACTTGTCGCTGTAGAAACCAGACTTTGGTATGAGCAGGTAGGACGGCTTCAGGTCAATCCTCATGTCCAGGACCTTCCTGGTCTCAATGATGTGAGACAAACCTGCAGAGACCAGTATCCATCAGAGTCCTGATGAGGACCAGACTGTCCTCTACTGGAACAACTAAAACCAGTATCAATCAGAGTCCTGATGAGGACCAGACTGTCCTCTACTGGAACAACTAAAACCAGTATCAATCAGAGTCCTGATGAGGACCAGACTGTCCTCTACTGGAACAACTAAAACCAGTATCCATCAGAGTCCTGATGAGGACCAGACTGTCCTCTACTGGAACAACTAAAACCAGTATCAATCAGAGTCCTGATGAGGACCAGACTGTCCTCTACTGGAACAACTAAAACCAGTATCAATCAGAGTCCTGATGAGGACCAGACTGTCCTCTACTGGAACAACTAAAACCAGATGGCATCACCCGAATTTGTCAATTAACGTAACAAAACAAAGAGAGCCTGGACGGCGAGTCCTTCTCCCCGGAGCGTTCAGGCTCTGCAGATTCAGACCGTGCCAAATAATAACTAATGCTGTTTTATCGTTGTGTATGCGACCACACTCGATCAATACATTCATTAAACTGACCTGTGGCAGTTTTATCTTTGATCTCCTCCAGTTTGGAGAGCGTGGCCGAGGTCAGGACCTCCAGATCGACACCTTTCCCCGTCTTGAAGAAGTCGGCCATACTGTTCACCGTCAGCTGGAGGACAAACAGCAGGAAAACACATTTCACATGTAGGAACATCCTCACCCTGATGATCTGATAAACACATGAAAACCAGACGTGAGAGATCTGATCTGAGGTCAGGTGGCGGGTTCCTGTTTACCGCGTCGTAGATGATCTCGACAGGCTGAGAGTGGACTCTGAGCAGCTGGTCGGCGGCGCTCTCCTCGGGGTTTAACTCGAACACGAAGCTAAGCAGAGAGGAGGACGAGTCTCCCACGGTGGCAATGAGTGAAGGTACCTCGCCCTGCTGCTGTAGACCTGTAACAAACCAGTGCTCCAACGCCGCCTCCACCCTGCAGGAGGACAGACACAACGCAGGGTCAGAGCCCCGGAGCTACAGAGGAGATACAGTAATACATAAATACATGCATTTACATGAAGCAGCATATGTGTCTACTCCCATGTTGATAAGAGGATTAAATACTCAACAAATCTCCCTTTAAGGTACATTTACAACAGATAAAACGTACGATTAATTTGCGATCAATCATGATTACATATGGAAGTGATGGTTAATCATCGTAGCGATTACACTACGTTGTTAGGCTGCGTTGTTAGACTACGTTGTCACGCTACTACGTTGTTAGGCTGCGTTTTTACGCTGCGTTGTTAGGCTACGTTGCTACGCTACGTTGTTAGGCTGCGTTTTTACGCTGCGTTGTTAGGCTGCGTTGTTAGGCTACGTTGTTAGGCTGCGTTGTTAGGCTGCGTTGTTAGGCTACGTTGTTAGGCTGCGTTGTTAGGCTGCGTTGTTAGGCTGCGTTGCTACGCTGCGTTGTTAGGCTACGTTGTCACACTACTACGTTGTTAGACTGCGTTTTTACGCTGCGTTGTTAGGCTACGTTGCTACGCTACGTTGTTAGGCTGCGTTGTTAGGCTGCGTTGCTACGCTGCGTTGTTAGGCTACGTTGTCACACTACTACGTTGTTAGACTGCGTTTTTACGCTGCGTTGTTACGCTGCGTTGTTAGGCTACGTTGTTAGGCTGCGTTGTTAGGCTGCGTTGTTAGGCTGCGTTGTTAGGCTACGTTGTTAGGCTACGTTGCTACGCTGCGTTGTTAGGCTGCGTTGTTAGGCTGCGTTGCTACGCTGCGTTGTTAGGCTACGTTGTTAGGCTGCGTTTTTACACTGCGTTGTTAGGCTGCGATTTTACGTTGCGTTGTTAGGCTGCGTTGTTATGCTACGTTGTTAGGCTGCGTTGTTAGGCTGCGTTGTTAGGCTACGTTGTTAGGCTACGTTGCTACGCTGCGTTGCTACGCTGCGTTGTTAGGCTACGTTGTTAGGCTGCGTTTTTACACTGCGTTGTTAGGCTGCGATTTTACGTTGCGTTGTTAGGCTGCGTTGTTATGCTACTACGTTGTTAGGCCGTGTTTTTACGCTGCGTTGCTACGCTGTGTTGTTAGGCGGGCGTTGTTAGGCTGCGTTGTTAGGCTGTGTTGTTACGCTGCGTTGTTACGCTGTGTTGTTAGGCGGGCGTTGTTAGGCTGCGTTGTTAGGCTGTGTTTTTACGCTGCGTTGTTAGGCTGTGTTTTTACGCTGCGTTGTTACGCTGCGTTGTTAGGCTGCGATTTTACGTTGCGTTGTTAGGCTGCGTTGTTATGCTACTACGTTGTTAGGCCGTGTTTTTACGCTGCGTTGCTACGCTGTGTTGTTAGGCGGGCGTTGTTAGGCTGCGTTGTTAGGCTGTGTTTTTACGCTGCGTTGTTAGGCTGTGTTTTTACGCTGCGTTGTTACGCTGCGTTGTTAGGCTGCGATTTTACGTTGCGTTGTTAGGCTGCGTTGTTATGCTACTACGTTGTTAGGCCGTGTTTTTACGCTGCGTTGCTACGCTGTGTTGTTAGGCGGGCGTTGTTAGGCTGCGTTGTTAGGCTGTGTTTTTACGCTGCGTTGTTAGGCTGTGTTTTTACGCTGCGTTGTTACGCTGCGTTGTTACGCTGTGTTGTTTTGCTACGCTTGTTTTGTGGGGGGGTGGTGGGTAGACACTGACCTGAAGGCCTGAGCTCCAGGTCTCTGAGATATTTTGGTGCTGAGGTCGATCATCTGGACTTTGAGGATCTCGGGGACGTCCGGCTGCTCTCTGACCGTCACTGAGGTCCTGAACAGCTGGAATGTGACGACCACCGCCACGTACTGAACACACACACACACACACACAAGTTCAACCCAGAAAGTCCTGGTTCTGTTTAAACCAGAAATCCACTTTATACCATCAGAAGTCCTGCTGGTGTCCAAGTAAAAGAATAAAACTGTTGGTTAATTCTAATATTTAAGTTTGTCCAGCTGTTGGTGGAGGAGGCGGAATCGTGCTGCAGAGACGTTCAGGTGTGTTCTCACCTGTTTGGGTAAAGTCAGGTTGTGAGAGCTGCCGCTGTAGCCGATCGCAGTGTAGAGCTTTTCTTTCTCCTTGGCCGTCATGAGCTCGTCTAACCCCGAACCTGAACACCAGAGGAGACACGTGTCTTCAGTCCACGGCTACATGGGACATACAACACCTTAAAGCAAGTACTGTACTTAAGTCCGACTCTCTTTCTGACTGACTCTACTGAAGGATAGTTATCTATAGACATCCAGAGATTTATGACTATCTGCAGACGACACACATGTATATCCGGATAAAGTGGTGATGAAGTCGTTAACCTGATGGGTCTCGTTGGTTGTTTCCACTTACTCTCCCTCTCCTTGATCTCCTCCGGCTCCTGCTCCTCCTTCTTGGCCTTTCTACCGAACAAGCTGCTGAAGAAACCTCCTCCTCCTCCCTGCTTCTGACCCCCCGCCGCCTTCTTCCCCACCACCTTCTGTCCAGACCTGATCACCTGGAGGACGAAGAGGAGGAGGAGGAGGAGGAGGAGGAGGAGGAGGAGGAGGAGGAGAGAGGAGGAGGAGGAGAAAGGAGGAGGAGGAGGAGGAAGAAGAGGAGGAGGAGTGAGGAAGAGGAAGAGGAGGAAGAAGAGGAAGAGGAGGAAGAAGAGGAGGAGGATGAGGAGGAGGAGGAAGAGGAGGAGGCGGAGGAGGAAGGGGAGGAGGAGGAGGAGGAGGAGGAGGAGGAGGAGGAAGAGGAGGAGGAGGAAGAGGAGTGAGGAGGAGGAAGAGGAGGAGGTGGAGGAGGAAGGGGAGGAGGAGGAGGAGGAGGAGGAGGAGGAAGAGGAGGAGGAGGGGAGGAGGAGGAAGAGGAGGAGGAAGAGGAGTGAGGAGGAGGAGGAGGAGGAAGAGGAGGAAGAGGAAGAGGAGTGAGGAGGAGGAAGAGGAGTGAGGAGGAGGAGGAGGAGGAAGAGGAGGAAGAGGAAGAGGAGTGAGGAGGAGGAAGAGGAAGAGGAAGAGGAGGAGGAGTGAGGAGGAGGAGGAAGAGGAGTGAGGAGGAGGAAGAGGAAGAGGAGGGTCATGTTGTGTTAATGTTCTGTAATGAAAGTGTCGTCTGGTCAGAGGCGGTGTTTACCTCCATGTGGGCCTGCTGGCGGGTTAACGTGATGTTGAAGACGTCCAGAACTTTCTCCAGATCCTGGTGAGACAAACGGACCGTCAGTCATCTCTAACACTGATCTGAGGTCAGAGCCATCAGCTCCTTTACAACCCGGGTCCTCTCTTCATCTGGAATATTAGACTGTGTTTGATCTGTAGGATGATCTTTAGTCTGATGCTGCTGTAACGTTAATGTGTGACTGTATTACTCAAGCTAACGTTAGCTGGCCGTGCTAGTCACCGTCAGCAGCATCATTTAGCCGTTCAGCACTCTGACTGAATATTCAGGTACGGTCTGAGCCTCAGATGTCAGAGAGAACGCCTCGTTAACCCGCTTCTTTATTCTATATGCTTCTATTGTTATGTCATAGTATGTATATTATAAATATGGATACTATTATATCTATTTACTTACTTTTCAGACAATTTTCAGAATTTTTTCGAAAAAAATTGGAAACGTTTTTTGACAGTTTTAAAAAAAAAATTCAGACATTTGTCACTTTTTTTGGTTATTTTTTTCAAAAATTTTTGGTACATTTTTCAGATTTCTTTTTTAGGACATGGCAGGGGAACAGATCAGAGATCAGTGCTTTTTGAATTTATTGTTGGTGCAACCAGCTACACAGCAACTCTTCAGCGTTGCGTTACAGCACCTGGATGTGTCGATCGTTGTCCTGGCTCGGCTTGCTCTGGCTCAGCAGTTTGGCCTTGTAGGCGGCCTTGTAGGCCTTCAGGTTCTCT
>NC_133796.1:1539836-1547336 GCF_043250625.1 Sebastes fasciatus | reverse complement strand
TTCAAAAAGCAGCAGAGCTTCATCTCTTTGCTTCTGGACTGTTCCAGCTCTGAGAGGAACTGTTAGCAGAAGATAAACCTGAAGGGTTTAACTTCAACACTGTGTTGACTGAGTGTGTGTGTGTGTGTGTGTGTGTGTGTGTGTGTGTGTGTGTGTGTGTGTGTGTGTGTGTGTGCATGGGTGTGTGTGTGTGTGTGTGCATGGGTGTGTGTGTGTTACAGTGTGTGTGTGTGTGTGTGTGTGTGTGTGTGTGTGTGTTACCGTTGTGAGGCTCCTTGTAAACAACACTCTCCAGGCCGAACAGCAGATCTCCAGTTTGAGACGCTGACAGCAAACGCAGCATGAACAGCACAGACAGCATGTTAGTTCTTCATTCATTCACTCACTCACTCACTCACTCGTTCGTTCATTCACTCACTCATTCATTCATTCATTCATTCGTTCATTCATTCATTCATTCATTCACTCACTCACTCATTCACTCGTTTGTTCGTTCGTTCGTTCACTCACTCACTCATTCATTCATTCTTTCGTTCGTTCGTTCACTCATTCATTCTTTCATTCGTTCATTCACTCAATCGTTCGCTCGTTCGTTCACTCGCTCGCTCGCTCGTTCGTTCACTCATTCATTCTTTCGTTCGTTCATTCTTTCGTTCGTTCATTCTTTCGTTCGTTCATTCACTCACTCACTCACTCACTCATTCCTTCGTTCGTTCGTTCGTTCGTTCGCTCGTTCGTTCGTTCGTTCACTCACTCCTTCATTCACTCACTCATTCTTTCATTCATTCATTTATTATCTCCACCAAGGCCGAAGGTCTAGGAAGGAGGTCATGTTTTAACCGGCGTTGGTTTGTCCGTTTGGAGGATTACTCCGAAGGTCCGTGATGGATTTGAATGAAATGTTTTGGAGGGGTGAGGTGCGGCACAATGAACAATTGATCCGGCTTCGTGATTTTTTTTTAATAACTCGGCTCAGCCTGTGCCTTAACACCACAGGCTTTAGGACACGCGCAGTGTGACTGATGACTCCTTCTGCCAGCTTTCCTCATTAAACACGGTGACATCACAGTTTACTTCGACCAAAGCACCACTTGGTGACTGTTACAGAGAGAGACGACGACGCGTCAGGTGAGTTTCATTTTGTTTCTGACCACTTCCACTGAAGTCATTTGTGCCGCTGTGTCTCGAAAGTACGGAAGCCCTGAAAGGCAAGCGAGAAAGTTTTTTTCTGGTGATCTTAATGTAAAAAAATGTTTTGCCAGGATCATTCTTGTAAGTTTTTTTTTTTTCCTGTGTGAAAACAAGTGGAAACAAAATTAATTAGATTTTTCTCAGTTGCTGTTTTATTTTTGCCTTTTTGTGAAAACAGGTGAAAAAAAATTGTAGGCTGATTTTTGAAGTGTTTGTTGTTGTAATACTTATTTTGACCACCAGAGGGCACCACTACCTCACGTTCTAAGTAATGCAGTTCTATTTCGTTCTTCCTGACTGCCAGAGGCAGTGTTTAACACTGGATGTTATCCATCTCGCGCACGCGCAGGTCGAGTATTTAATATCAACAAAGTCACATGTGACCTGGGATGACGTAGTTTATATAAGCCCACGTCATCATCAGAGATGTCCCTCCAGAATCTTCTCGCCAAGATTCCGAGTGACAGCCAACTCTGGCAGTCATCCAGAACTCATAGAACCGTAGTTACATACGTAACTCACGGTTTCTTCCAGGTGAGTTTTAATTTCTCCGTGCACTCTAAACACAAAGTATACTGGCATACTGGTTGCACCCATCAGCCTAAAAAAAAAAAAAATGTCTTCCATCTGTTTTCACTCAAAAGGCAAAGAGAAAAAGTGAGTTAGTTCAATTTTATTTCACCTGTTTTCACAAAGAGGCAAAAATAAAACAGTAACTAAGAAAAATCTGCCCGTGTAACTTACAGAAATATCAGCCTGACTTTTTTTCCAACCGTTTCACAGAAAAAAAGGAACTTAGAAATATTATCCTGGCTTTTTTTTCACCTGTTCTTAAGTCATAAACACAGGAGAGAAAATAATTTAGATCAGACTTAGAAAATGGATCACTAGGAAAATAGAATAAATTCTCTCTTGCCTTTCAGGGCTTCCGTATAACGTCATTGCTGAACAGAGACAGAACAAGACAGGAGACAGTAGACAGAACTACACTCTGAAAATATAATATAACATCCAGCTATCAGTCGTACTTTACTACGAACCAGGTTAACACCGACGTTAGAAAAAAACACTTTCAGAGTTTACACGAGAGAAAATCAGCAGAAAGCTTCAAATCCGCAGCAGAGAGCAGAGAGGAGGCTGAAGAACAGAAACCAGGTGAGTCAGAGGTCAGAGGTCAGCCTATCTCACCTCTGCATGCAGCCATCTGTAGCGCCTCCTCGATGCGTTGCAGCTCCTTCTGCTTGGTCTCCTGCTGGTAGCGCTCCTCTTTCGCCGCATCGTACTTTATCGCTACGACAAAAGAAATACAAATCAATCAAAAAGAGTTTCTGTTCCACCGACCTGCTGCTGACGATGACGCCGCGTCCAGCCACCGTCGGCAGAACCGGAACAACACTGGTTATTCACACCTGTCAGTGGTAAGTGGTTAGCCCTGATGCTAATGCTAACGCCGGCGATGAGACGGCCTACAAAGAGGAGGTCATCTTGTTGCCAGGACAACAACCTCCATCTCAACATCAGCAAAACTAAGGAGCTCCAGGTAAAGTAAACACCTGTATATATATATCATATACTGTGTATATCAGGGCTGTCAAAGTTAACGCCATAATAACACGTCAGCGCAGATTCATTTCTGTTAACTTGTTTACCTCTAGAGCATGAAGAGAACCAGATGAATCATCATCCACTTCTAGGGACTTTTACTTTGTTAAATCTCTAAATGAATCCAGTATAAATGTTTGATTTTCAGTATGTATGTAGTCAGAGACGTCCTGGAGTCAAATATATCAGTCATTGTCAGGAAGTATTGATTATCCAGCAACCCAGAAATCAAAGAATAAAGACGTTTCCCTCACAGATTAGTGGGATCTTCTTTTTAATTTATAATGTTTGATACTTCTGGTGAATATAATCCATCAGTCTGATTTCCATAGATGTATTTAGTATCTACAGTTCCCTTTGTTAACACCTTATTTTGAAAAGCGGACGAGAGCGACGGCCAGCTCCACCGCAACGTTACCGCCATACCATAACGTTTCCTGCTATCTTTTTCTGACTTTTTTTCTGATATATATCGGCCTTTTGTTTGAACTTATTTCGGCCTTTTATTGGCCTTTTATCGGGCATATTTCAGACTTATTTTCAGACATATTTCGGCTTTTTTCAGCCTTTGTTTTGACTTATTTTCAGACATATTTTGTCCTTTTTTAGAAGTTAGCATGCAGCTTTAGCTCTGCTCTGTGTAGCTCTGCTTTTCCTGTCAATGTGTTTCCATCCTTTACTGGATGTGTAGTGTTTACCACGCTGGATTTATCATGGGAGGGTGCAGGTCGTATCCACGACGACCCTCCAACGTTTTAGACTTTGTTCTTTTGGTCCTAAAGAAAATTCCCCAAAATGTTCTAAAGATTTCCTAAAGATGTTGGAAAAAAAGAAAATAGAGAAAATACCCCAAAAAAAATCTGACGAATGTTGTAAAAATGTACAAAAGTGGGCCGAAGAAAGGCAGAAAAAAAGTCTGCCATATGTCCAAAAGAAATCCGATAAAATATCTGAAAAATGTAAAAAACAAAAAAACAAAATCCATAAAAAGTGAAAAATGGCCAAAAAAAGGCTGAAGAAAGGCTGACATAAATCCGAAAAAATTCCCGTTTCGGCTCGCTGTGGTTTGTTTTGGTTGACGGATACGTATATATATATATATATATATGTAACATTGGCAGTAACTATACTGCAGTAGTAGTACTAGTAGTACTCTGACTGTGTATTACTCCTCTCACAACAATAAAAGCATTATTGCTGGCATTAAAACATCTATTTCAAGATCGTAAAAAACAACACACATGTATCTGTAAACAGGGAAATGAAAATCCTTTGCAGACTTTTTATAACCGTTTTAACCTTTGAGCTCGGGGGGGGGATATCAAGTCATTCTGAGTCAAAGTCCAACTGAAGTCACGAGTCAGACGGGTCGTTTCATGAATCAACACCTCTCTGCTGCTTAGCACCATCTCACCGACACTCTGATACCAGTAGATCCTCCCAGAACATCCCAGAATAAGACTGAAGCAACCAGTACACTTCTAATCCCAGATTAGAAACCAGCTACGTCTACATGAAACCATCACAGCTCTGAAATACAGAAGGTTCCAGAGAAGGAGAGGTAGAGGAGAGAGAGAGCTGACCGCGGGGCTGCACGACGTGGTTTCACTGATCCATCTGCCATCTAACACGTTCACAGTAAAAGCTCTCCAGCAAAGAGGGCTTATTATTATTATTATTATTATTATTATTATGATTATGATGTGGAGGTCGTGCAGCCCCGACAGGAAGCACAGAGACCGGATCGGACATGAACCTGAACCACCACCTCTGAACCTCGGCGTCTTACCGTTATATGGACACGTTATCAACTGAGATCCAGCTGGAACACACACACACACACACACACACACAACACACACACAACACACACTCCTCCGTCATAAATAATGTCACTGTCAGCTGATAAGACGAGCCAATCAGCTGGCTCCGTTCTCCAGGTTACTGGAATCAGTCTCACTATTATAAATCTTTATAAAACCTGGATGAACAGAACAGTTCCTGTGATCAGAGCAAACATTCCTAACGTGAGGATAAACAGAGGACAATGGACGGGTGGACAGCTGTGTCCATGTTTGACGGACACGGAGCCCTCTCTGCAGAGCCTCCTGATCAATTCTTTGTGTGATGTTGAAGAAATGTGGGTTCCTTTGGAAACATATCCTGTAGAAGAAACTCTGTGATAACGCTTCATTTAACAGCTCCTCAAACTTCATGGTAATCAGGTGATAATTAGCAGGTTATCAATATGAAATTACCCCCACTGTTTACCTCAACATTTATCAGAAATGACGTTATTATAAACATGATTTAACCATTAGATGCTAAAATAGCATCTAATGGTTAAAATAGGGCCCTGAGGCTGAGGAGCGGCTGCTCTTCATCAGACACTACTGATCACCACTGTGACTTATTGTGTAACTCAGGAGTCAGAAACCTGCGTCTCTTCAGCTCCTCTCCAGCGGCTCCCTGTGGAGTTTAAACATGGAAATGAATAACTGTTCTTTGTCTACATTTTCATTTTCATTTATCATTGTTGTAGGTCTATGGTACGACGGTACGACGGAGTATTAGGGCCACTTTGAGGAAAAAAAAATAATTTGAGATTTAGAGAATAAAGTCATAATATTATAAAGTAGTAATTTTCCGTGCCATTTTCTTTTTTTCTCGTTAAGTTACGACTTTATTCTCGTAATATTACGACTTTTTTTCTCGTAAAGTTACGACTTTTTTCTCGTAAAGTTATGATTTTTCTCTCGTAAAGATACGACTTTTTTCTCGTAAAGTTACGACTTTTTTCTCGTAATATTACGACTTTTTTTCTTTTAAAGTTATGACTTTATTCCCGTAAAGTTACGACTTTTTTTCTCGTAAAGTTGTGACTTTATTCTGTAAATCTCAGATGTTTTTTCCGTCAGTGTGGTCCTAATACTCCGTAGTACATTGTCTCTTTGTCCCTCACTGCATTAGACTGATATACTATAAACTGAGTTACCTTCATCACAATGATAACATGTTTTGCGGCTCCAGATTGTTTAGCCTTTTGATATTAAAGGTTGACACCTGGTCTCCACATATGTAAGCTGGTAGCTAACGAATGATTCAGGGAGTTTTCTCTTTTTATCAGCAGACATGGAAATAAAACATATCAATTAACTTTCTATTCTTTACCTGGAAATGTATTAAATAAATTACCAGCTATAGCGGAATATAATTATTAAATAATGTTTATAATAAAGTCATTTTCGCTAAGTTTTGAGGTAAATATTGGGGGTAATTTGGCGATAATTCCAAAGAAACTTACTTATAATTATCACCTGATTACTAAATGAAGCGTTTCCTGACAGAGACGTGTGGTGATGGAGACACGCTGTCAGCAGATGAAGCTCTGTCATTAATTCATTAAATACTGAACCTGATGCATTAATATCAGTAGAGTCTGCCGTCCGTCCGGAGACGTGACGGACGGACGGACATGTACGGGACGGTTTCACTTACTGGCTCCGGGGACGACCAGCAGGTACAGACCGTCCAACGTGGCGACCACGGCATCGTTGTAGAGATTCTTCCAGGGAATCTTCAACGTCAGCTTCCCTGGAAACACAAACAGGAAGTCCCCGCCAGCTGTTTATTACATCTCTTTATCACTTTATCATCAGTTTTGGGATTTGATGCACGTGGACACGAAGCTCCGTCTTGTCCAGTAATGTCTGTCCTCTTCCTCCCTTACTGACTGAAACTTTGATTTAGGGCTGATTTTAATATCCTACTCATTACCTTTAAAGCACTTCATGGCCCCAGATTATATTATATATATATTATATTATATATTATATTATATTATGAAGGCTGTTTAAGTTAACGCCATAATGACGTGTTAACGCAAGTTCCTTTTAACGCCACTAATTTATTTACCTCAACTTGTGATTTTTAGGTTGTAGCGGCTCAGTTCTAAAGCTAGAGTGAAGATCCTGGTGTCATAGTGAACTATAAAACCTGATGACTCCATCGGTACCAACCATGAAGGAGGTTAAATAACGCTCCAAACTTACACTACATTTTGGCGAGGAAAAACTGTCATGGACATTTTCACATTATTATATTATATTAAATGATTATATTATATATTACATCAAATTATCATATCATATATTATGTCACATTAATATATTATATAATATATCACATTATTATATTATATATTATGTCACTATTATATTATATATTATATCACATTATTATATATTATGTCACACCATTATAATATATATTATATCACATTATTATATATTATATCACACCATTATAATATATATTATATCACATTATTATATATTATGTCACATTATTATATATTATATCACATTATTATATATTATATCACACCATTATAATATATATTATATCACATTATTATATATTATGTCACATTATTATATATTATATCACATTATTATATATTATATCACACCATTATAATATATATTATATCACATTATTATATATTATGTCACATTATTATATATTATATCACATTATTATATATTTTATATTTTATATCACATTATTATATATTTTATATCACATTATTATATATTATGTCACTATTATAATATATATCATATCACACCATAATAATATATTTTATATCACATTATTATATCACATTTTATATATTATATTATATATTAAATCACAATATTAAAT